>NC_060275.1:75565950-75839989 GCF_021613505.1 Equus quagga
TATTAATCAAAGGCCTAAAACATAAAAACTAGAACTTGATGGAGGAGCTAAATTTCTGATGATCTCTCTTGATACAAGTAGGTATACAGTATATCCCTTAGATCTGCATTGTTCAGTGGTGGCCAGTGGCCACAGGTGGCCAATGACACCTTGAAGTGTGGCTAATCTGAATTAAGATATGCTTTAAGTATAAAATAAACACTGGATTTCAAAGATTAGTATTAAAAATATAAAACATCTCATTAATAATTTTTTGTACTATTACATGTTGAAATGATAATATTTTTATATAGAGAGTGTCAAATAAAATATATTATTAAAATTAATTTTACCCATTTCTTTTTACTTTTTCTAATTTGGCTCCCAGAAAATTTTAAATTCTATTTGTGGTTAGGATTATATTTCTAGTAGACAGAACTGCCTTAGATAGTTCTTCCCAACTTTTTTAACAACAGGAAGCAACTGGTCATTGGAGGACTAAGAGCACCAATTTCATGGGCACGTCTCTGATACAGCTCTGGCTCACCAGTTGGGAAGTTCTATCCTAGATCTTCTTTAGACATGGTTTCCCCCAGCCAAGCTTTTGAAACGATCAAGACTTTAGATAACCTAAGACATCCTTCTGCAGAGGGTCAGTGTTCCAGATGGAAAGGAGATACTTGCTTCTAATCCCGGATGGACAGTAGTAAGGAGGCCACTCTATTATCAAACTTGAAAAGTACAATCAGGATTCTTACTGGGAAAGAAAAGTCACTGGACTCCTGCATGAGTTAAGCTTCAGATATACTTGTAGGCCAAGACAGAGACCCTGAAAAATTAATCTCAGTACCTGGGCAAATATTGAATGATAACCCAGAATTTCATTTTACAGAGACTATTTTGGTCACAAAATTTTCAAGTACATCTGATATACACACACTCTCAGTAATATTTCTAAGGAGCATGTCATTTTGTGCCAGAGGACCAATGTGCACTCAGGTTACAAAATGAGTTGGCCTGCTGAATTTAATTACTTGATGCTGAGCATTTAAATTTTGGGCTCAGTTTTGTCTGCTAAAGACAACAATTTTGGTTTTGATGAAACTTCTGTTGAACAAGTGATCCCAGGGAAGAGGAATAAGATACTGGAGAGAGTAAAACAGAGAAGGAAAGTCAAAACAAAGCTGTGCTCTGCCTCTGGTCAATGCTCTGGTTACCAGGACCCAATCCCTGCTGGAACTTTCTGAGGAGTCATGTTGAATGTGTCTGAACTGCTTGAATGAGCTTGAACTGTTTGCCAAGGGACAGAAAGGGAGCATTATCCATTAGCTCCTATCCCCCATGGGTCAATGGTTACCTGGGCTAACCTTCTCAATATTTCCAGGTTGGTTCCCCACAGACAGCCCATGCCACAGCGTCCAAGCAGAAGGCTAAAGCTACTCAGTAGAGCTGTAGTGAGGCTCCACCTATGATGGTAGCTGCAGCTAGGCTGGAGAAAAAGGAAGGACAAGAGGATGTGAGGTAGAGCACAAGAGGCGTCCAATACAGGGTTCTTACATGCCTGTCCGTTTTTCCATTCGGATTGAGAATCTAAAGTCATTTCAAACTACAGAAAAAGATTATTTTTTCAAAAGTCCAAATATATTGAATTTTTCTAAATATTATGGCGGAAAAAACAGAGACAGCTCTTAGACCACATAAATGGAGAGACAAAAACTTAGCGGAAAATTTCCTAAGAATTTTTGCAAAGCAAACATTCAAAACACCACAGTATTATTATCAAATGCAGATTAATCTTTTAAAAAAGATAGTTTAGGGGGTGGCCCAGTGGTGTAGCTGTTAAGTTCACGCCTTCTGCTTCAGTGGCCTGAAGTTTACTGGTTCGGATCCCAGGCACGGACCTATGCACTGCTTATTAAGCCATGCTGTGGCAGGTGTCCCGTATATGAAGTAGAGGAAGATGGGTATAGATACTAGCTCAGGCCAACCTTCCTCAGCAAAAAGAGGAGGAATGGTGGTGGATGTTAGCTCAGGGCTAATCTTTCTCAAAAAAATAAAATAAAATATAGTTTAAATGAGTGTAGAGCTTGAATTATTTCTGTACAACTTCACAACAAATTAGGATTTTTATGGAGTTTTAAATAATAACAATTAGAAATAATAAAACAGCAGCCATCCCTTATTTAACGCTTACTTTGAGCTAGGCATTGGCTAAGTATTTTATATATATAACAAGGTTAAAAAACTACTCTCAAGATTAATAATTTTCAACTATTTGGACTATGACTTTTAGAGAGTGTTATTAGGGCTTGCCAAAGAAACAGAACCAGTAAGATTTGTAAGATTTGTATATATGTGTGTATGTATGTAGATATACACATACGTATGTGTATGTATATATGGGGGGGATTGCTAGATTGGTTTTAAGTTAATTGGCTCACATATTGTGGAGGCTGGCAGGTCCAAATCTTCATGGTAGGCTGGCAGGCTGGAGACCCATGGAAAAGTTGATGTTGCAGCTTGAGTCCAAAAGAAGTCTGCAAGCAGAATCCCCTCTTCCTCAGAGGATGTCAGTCTTTTTTTCTTAAAGTCTTCAACTGATTGGAGGAGGCCCACCCACATTATGGAGGGTAATCTGCTTTACCCAAAGACTATGATTTAAAGGTTAATCTCATCTAAAAAAATACTTTCACAGCAAAATCTAGACTAGTGTTTGACCAAATATCTAGGTACTATGGCCTAGTCAAGTTGACACATAAAAATTAACCATCACAGTAAGAAATACATTTCCACCACAACTTGTTACATAAACATATGTGCATGTGTGTATGTGAAACAAGAATTTCAGAAAACAATACTTACTCTTAGTAAGGTTTTGTATGCTGTTATTTTCTATTTCATATTTTTTTCTACTTCATTAAAAAGAAAAATTACTTATAAACCACTAAATTGATTTCACAATCCACTAAGGTAACATATAAATTGAAAAACTCTGCTATAGATGACACATCCATTTACTCATGTTTTAGAATACTAGTAAAGAAAAGCATCACAGTGACACCAGAATGTGATATTTGAGAAGGAAATTAAGTATATTTGAACATATGAAACACCATGAACATATGTATATCAGAAAAAATACATAAAATCTCTAATTCTTTATTACCATAGCAACAACATACACTTAGCAAATGAGTATAGTATTTTATCACTGTCATAATAAATATTTGAGAATAAAATATGGCATGCCTAAAGACATAATAAAATCAGAGGCAATCAACTATGGTTTGGTATCCTAGAGGGTACATCACCAACACAATCAACACAATTTTCTTGAACACCATTATTCCCTCCATTTAAAGAAATCAAATTACATCTAAGAAAAGTGATCAACAGTAATTTGTTTTTTTAAAATTCAGATTGTGAAGAAAATCATTACTTCTCCAGGATGAAAAGAAAAAGAAGAAAATCACAAGAAAATGTTTTGGTGAGTTAACTGAGAAAAAGTGTGGAGTAAAAAAAACCCTAACATCATTTTAACTCCCCTAACCTTTTTCACTCTGGATGTGAGCCCAGTTTTAAAATCCAAATGGGATTTGTCTTCGTGACTGATGATACGACTCAGAAGGCTTACTATTCAGAACTAATTCGGTACACTCTTTAATATACACCTAGTGAGTTATGATGAATCTCAGAAGAACCTGAGCACAAGTGTATCTAAAAATAATGAATAATAGCAATTTATATACAACTTAAAAAAAACCTTTTATAGTCTCCTTAAAAGTCAGATAAAGGTCAAGACAGCAGAAAAAACGTGCTAAGAATAAGAACATGCTTGAACTTAAAACTAAGTTTTGTACAGAAGTATATAAGAAGAATCCTTTTAGACTGAGAGAGGTGGGATGCTTGAAATTTGAGATGTTACTTTTTTTTTTTTTTGGCTGAAGAATATTCATTCTGAGCTAACACTTGTGCCAATCTTCCTCTATCTTGCATGTGGGTTGCCGCCACAGCATGACTGACAAGTAGTCTAGGTCTGCGCCTGGGATCTGAAACCATGAAGCCAGGCTGCCGAAGTAGACGAGGAACCTAGCCACTAGGCCACATGGCTAGCCACAAGAGATACTTTTTAGTACGACTCACCTAAAATTAATGTTTTGAAAACCAAAAAGATTTACAACACAAAGTAGCATAAAAATTTCTTGCACAATAAATACCTACAATTTGACGGGTATAATAGCTTATTGGCTAAGAGTACAGACTGTGAGGAGCTCAAAACACTCTAATAACCACTTTGATTTCTTACCATATTTTTTTAGAGAAGCAGGACAAATGTTATATTTCTTAGTTTTTACAAAGCTAGAGGTCAATACCAAAGAAAGGACATAGAAAAGGCATCTCTAAGTGTTATGCTATTGTGTTTCAAGTGCTTGTTTTTATTCATTTATTACAATAAGTGAAGTGAAAACATCAGAATACACTATAATAAGTGTACCAAAATTACAATGATGTACCAATGTATGCATGGGTAAATTAACTTGTTCAAGTTAAGAGTTGTGCAACCAGCCATAGGATTTGGGGTATTTTATTATTTCTGTTAAAAAAATTATTGTTATATTAATTTTTTAATAAAACAAAGGGAAAAAATCAAGTCAAGTCACAGTATAGACCAAGCCAGAGAGCTACAAAAGTGCCTAACAATTACACTGGCAGGTATAAACTTCAGAGCTTCAGGGACTCCTGAATGGGGACAAGCCTGCTTCTTTCCCTGGTCAAAGGCAGGCACAAATGGATTAGGCATGACAGAGGTCAAATGACTAGTATCCCAACAGGGACCTTTCATTGTGAATGGTGATAAACCCATTCACCTGTATCTTTTCCTTTGGGGAGGAAGAAATACTAGTAGGTACATAAAGAATGCGACATTGATCAAGCTCAGGAAATATCCTTTCCAGTCCTGAATACCAAAGATCCCAGAATGATTCTACCACTGAAGACATAATGTTCCTGTGTAAATTTGCAATAAGATCCAATTTCTGAAGGCAATATGTGAATGTTTCTTCCCTGCAACCTTAAAGAATCAGACTAATTCAGTTCCACAGAGGAGAGAAAAAATGACACTAAAAACAGAATCTAAACATAATTTAACAGAGTTATGGTATCTAGCACAGGTTGGTATGTACTCAAGTAGTCTACAAAGAAATTATGTTAGCTATTAAACACATACCAGGTGCTTGGTAAGTAACTAAATGAATAAAAAAACTATACAAGCACTCAGGGTTTAAAAAGAAATTCCAAAAACTAAGCCACATTGACTGTTTCTTATGCATACTGGTATGATAATTCCTTAAGTGCCTTTGGTATTTTAGAATTTCAAGTATTTCATTTTTCAGTTTATTCTCAATATCTTATTTTTCTATCAGGGACCCAACATGTTCTCTTAAAACATATGATTACAAGGGTTTTTGTATGTTTTAATAAAATATTTCATGTGTATAAATAAATATAGCTAATAATATAATACACACCTATGTGCCTACCATCCAACTTAAGAAATAAAACACTAAAGATATGACAAAAGCCCTCTATGACACCCCCACATTCTCCTTCCCCAAAGGGAATGATTACTCTAAATTTCTTGCCTATCATTTCTTGTCTATCTAAATGTCTTGTCATTAGGAAGAGCAGTTTCATTAGAATATTGGAATTAAAACGGGTTTAAGTGTAAACAAGTTGTGGACTACGGTTGGATACCTAGAATCCCGAATAAATTAACAAAATGGAAAATGATGAAAACAGATAACTCTTGTTTATTTAATAAAATGGTCACAGAGTAAACCACCATATAAAGATAGACTTATACTCAATTTTATGCATCCATAAACGACGGTAGCAGTGGTTTTCTAAATTTTTTGCAAGCTTATTTCCTAAGACTTTTGAAAACTATGTACCACTTGTACATTTAAGCTGACAAATAATGGTAAGGGATGTATTTTCCAGTTTATTGCGTATTGAATGCACGCTTTAAACATGTTTCTGTCAAAGCCTTGGAGCTGCAGTTTAGCTTATTCAATTTATGAAAAATATAACCACATAATTTAATTGGCAAAGCCAGTCCTCATTGTCAAACCTAATCAGCCAAATCTGACTTACTCTCTGTCAGAAAAAGTCTGACAATTTTTAACTCAAATAAATGTGTTATCACGCATCCCTATGACAACGTTCTCACTTGTGAATCTTAATTTTAAGATGGATACATGGATACCTAGCTAGCTCGCTTGACAGAGAAACTATACGGCATGGAGCCTTGCCATGAGTTTGTCGCTTGGATGAAATAATCTGTTGCCCCCTTCAATAACTTTTATTGAAGCTTTCTCTGCTTTGCCCTCAAGGGACTCTCCCTCAGGAGAGACTGACTCTCCAACAGTCTCTTTATTTGGTGCCCTGGAGGTTTTTTAAAGCCCAAGGCAATGCACCATAGTAAGATTTAGTATGGACAAGGGATAAGCTTTTCTTTTGAAAAGTGGGAGACAGATGACTACGAAAGAAGTCAGGAAGGAGAACTGGCAGACTAGAAGGAGTTCTGAGGTAGATCATTTGTAGGAAGGACTACATATGGAAAGAGAGAATATGGAAATTAATTTCTTGAAAGCTATCCATACTTGTATGTCCTAGAAGAAGTCTTCATGTACCCAGGGGCAAAAGTATCCCAGTTTGAAAATCACTGATCAACAGCACGGGTTGGCAAACTAGGAGTCACCTGCCACCTGTTTTGTAAATAATGTTTTATTGGACACAGCCATACTCACTAGTATACATATTGTCTATAACTGCTTTCACACTACAACGGTAGGGTTAAATAGTTGCGACAGAGACTATTTGTCTCATAACGCCTAAAATATTTACTATCTGGTGCTCTGAAGAAAAACTTTGCAGGGCCAGGCCAGGTGGAGTAGTGGTTACGTTTGCACGCTCTGCCTTGGCAGCCTGGGGTTTGCGGGTTTGGATCCTGGGAGTGGACTCACACACAACTCATCAGGCCATGCTGTGGTGGCATCCCACATACAAAAAATAGAGGAAGATTGGCACAGATGGTTCCTCAAGCAAAAAGAGGAAGATTGGCAACAGATGTTAGCTCAGGGCCAATCTTCCTCACCAAAAAACCAAAAACAAAAACAACTTTGCTAGCCCTCATCTATAGCATTGTATTTATTTTTAAAATTCTTTGCTTTAAATCAAAGTTATATATTCACATAGTTTGTAGAACCACATTGTTCTAAAAGGCTTATTATGAAATATATTTCCTTCTTGTCGGAAGCAACTACTTTCTATTTTTTTTTTTGAGGAAGATTAGCCCTGAGCTAACTACTCCCAGTCCTCCTCTTTTTGCTGAGGAAGCCTGGACCTGAGCTCACATTCGTGCCCATCTTCCTCTACGTTATATGTGGGATGCCTACCACAGCATGGCGTGCCAAGTGATGCCATGTCCACACCCAGGATCCGAACCGGCGAACTCTGGGCTGCCAAAAGGCGGAATGTGTGAACTTAACCCTTGTGCCACAGGGCCGGCCCCTACTTTATATTTTCCTCTGAAGTTTACCGCTATAGTATAGGCCAAACCAGGGAGCCATAAAAGTGTTTGATAGCTATACAGCAGACTTTGCCCCTAACCCCTCCATTGTATCTAGATAACATTCTTATATTATTACTTCTTTATTTTTCAGTTTTAAGCACTGTATATTATCTTCTCATTTTTGAAAATGAGGATTTACCCCATCCTTCTTGTGACCGAATATTCTCAATATAGTTGTAGATCAATAGTCAATATTTATATTATTTTGAGTAAACACTATCAACAAGTGAGCCATCTAGTATACTAGGATTATTTTCCCCTCTTCCTACCCAAGTTTTATTTTTCTTGGGGAAAATAAGTGAAATTTGTTCATTTTACATGTACTTACCTATAATTCAATCTCATTTGATGTGTTCAATATGTATGTCTTCATTTAATCCCTCTTTTCTCAGAATGGTACCTCTTCTCTCAAATTTGTCTGGAAAACTGTCCTTTCTTATGAATAAACTTCCAGTTTTCAACTGAGTAGAGAAGCTGCCTGGTTTCATGCTATCACAAAGGAAAATTTAATGGCATTCTTTTCTTTTTCTCCAGGAGATTTAACATTGATACAATGCTATTATTTAATATATGGCTTATGTTCAAATTTCACCAATTATCCCAACATTGTCCTTTATAGCTAAGTTTTTCACCCAATCTAGGATCATGTGTTACATTTACTTGTCATGTTGATCAGTTTTTCTTTGTTGTTCACGACACTGACATGACTGGTCTGGTGTTTCATGAAATGTGTCCCAGTGTAGGTTTTCTCATGATTAGATTAAGGCTATTAAGAATACTACATGAATGATGTCTTACTCTCAGTGCATCATACGAGGGGGTATACATGATGTCAAGTCTGTTCTACTTGGTAAAATTTCTGACCACCTGCTTAAGGTGGTATCCGCCAGGTTTGTCCAGTGTAAAGGTACCTTTTTTCCCGTTGTAATTAATTACTAATCTGTAGGGAGATGCCCTGAAACTATGTAAATATCTATGTTCCCCAACAAAATTTGGCGCTTTGGTTTTAGAATCCACTAGTGATTTTTCCTGAAACAATTATTACAATGATAGTTGAAAAATGGTGATTTTCCAATTCTTATTTCTTCTACACTTACTGGTTAGCATCTAATTGCTTCTTAAACAGATTTTCAACCAGGTTATTGTTTTTAGCACCAACCTCAACTCCACTCTCAGAGTTTCCTGGCATTGTCAAGCACCAAGCATTCTGGGGTTCTGTGGCTTAAATCAAGTTGCTTCTGGGCTTTCTCCTCTGCCAGATTTAGGAGTCATTCTCAGTTTTGCTAAATCTGCTACCACTTGTTCATCTGCTTTCCAGCTTCCAAAACATTATTGCTGTTTTTGCCTCTTCAATTTTCTCTAACCTTGTAAGTTTATGCTTTTTAAAATAAATCCCTTTACTGTCACTTTCATTAGGCTTGAAAAGAGAAAGTAAACTAATGTGTTTAACTATCTTTAGTTGAAAGTCCATTATTTTCCTGCTTTCAAATTTTATATAAGTGGTATCGCATTGTATGAAATCTTCTGCAACTTGCTCTTTCTGCTCAATATCCTGTTTCTGAAATTTATCCATGTTGATACATGCAACTCTAGTTCATTCCTCTTTAATGAATGATATTATAACCCACTGTATGAACATGCTTCAATTTTCTTATCCATTTCCACTATATTCTCAAAAGGGATGTTGTGAGGTTTGGGGTGGGGGGTCTATTTTTTCATACGAACATATACTCCATCTTTGTAATTTAAGTCAATGGGAAAGGAGGATTATATATGCAAAATGTCAATTTTAAGACATTAAATTCTGTAACTTATAAAATGAACCTAATAATAGTGAGCACAGAGAACTCACTCAATAAAAGTCAATTACTTGGAGACAACAGTAAAATGGGCCTCAAGAATTTAGAAATAAGATTCCTCTTTGAAAGCTAAACTGCAAGATCAACACATTACAGGCCAAAGCAGGGGTGAAAAGAGTAAAACAAAAGAATCACTACAGGGCCAGCAACAATTGACTATAACATAACTATTAAAGAAATAATAGGTCAATCAGAATGAGGAAACAAAGGAAAAAGGAGAATCACAGAGACAATTTCTGTCAATTCGTAAAAACACTGCCCATTGGAGCAAAAGCCTTAACCAGCAAGTGGCAATTTTTTCTATTCCAAATCATAAGGCTATTCGTAGGATAGAGATAGATATTGGGAATTGCGGCCAATTCTTTTTAAATATTTCCATTCCTATGAATCAGACAATCCCTATTGTGAGATGGACACAGTAGGCAATTTTACGCCTGATGCAATAAACATTTATTTTACTTAACTCCCCTTATCCTAATGCCATACTCACCAGGTAACCTGTTTTTCCCTTGCCAATTTAATTTCTTACTGTAAATTAATATACTGGAATTCTGGCAATGATTTTAAACTCACATGTATTTTAGTTACTGTGATATCTTTTAGAGTCAAATCACCTTGGACATGGACAAACTTGAGTCTTCAGAGCCTCCATCCCAGATCTGAGAACATGGTGAAGTAAACAAGGTCCTATGAAGTGTGGTCCTACCTAGCTGCCCCAGCCTTTCTTTAGACTACAGCATCACCATCTCCAACTCCATTCTCTACTGGTTTCTACAATTTCCTCTTCCTTTTCCATGGAGTGTATGTATTAACAGTGAAGCAAGTGAGCTCTAAGTGAGTTTTCTTCTACTGTCTGTAAATCTTTTGCTGAATCATATATTTTGTCAATACTTGGCAATATATTTATTCACTTTTTCAAATAGAAAACTTTATTCTGTTTCCTACTGTTTTGTCAGTATGAAAGGAGAAGCAATATTTTAAAATATTTGCTTTCGTGGCTTCTAATGGAATGGAGTCAATAGTGGGAGAAGTCTACCTCATTAATTTTGTGAAATGTTAATTCAACTTGGACTGCTCTAATGAATAAGTGCTGAACTATCTTGGCAACCTGCAGTAAAATGTGAATTTCTATGAAAAAAGTACGGGCGATGCTCAACTTGGAAATATGTTAGTTTTACAGGGTTATTTTATAGTTGGTTGTTGGAAATTCAAACTCATGTCACAGAAACCATGTAATATACTTATGTAACACTGAGATTTTTTTTCAAGTCTGTCAATAAAAGCCTGTCTAACTAATAATGAATCAGGCTCTGTGTTAGGTGGTTATGACATACAAATGAATAAGACATAATCCCTGTGCCATATAGCTTAAAATATACTCAGAAAGATGGACAAATAAAACAAATAATTATAATACTGAACTCAAAGGGTTATACAGGTGTACAACGCAGTGTATTTACACAAGAAGTGAGTGATTAACTCTACGAATTAAGAAGTTGAGAAAAACGTTGAGGAAAGCATCAGAAGATTTTAAAGGGCCTTTCAAGTGGAATTAAGCATGAGCAGAAGTGTGCCAGCTGATGGGAGAAGGAGAACACATTAAACTTGAGAAACAGTAAGGAGTTCCTTGAAGAGTAGGGTGGGTACAACAAACATAAGTAGGAAAGCTAGAAAATTGGGGTGAGCACAAATCAGGCAGCCTTGAGTGCTACACCAAAGAATCAGACCTTCTTTGGGCCAGAGCTTCCCAAGAAGTGTGCCTGAAAATCAATTCCTTCAGGCTTGAAGGTGGCCAGGAGAGATACTGTCGGGTCTTAGGGTAGGTGTGAGTTTGATTTGGATAACAAACTGCTAGTTTTCGAATATGGTTGTATCCTTTGCACACCAACCAGCACTGTATGAAAGTTGTGGTTGCTCTAGTTATTGCTGTCACTCTTTTAAATGTTAGCCATTTTTGTGAGTGTGTAGTGGTATCTCATTGTGGTTTCCCTGATGACTGGTGATGGCGAGTACCTTTTCTTATGGTTAGTGGCCATAATGGTACCTTAGGAAGTACCTGTTGAAGGTTTTTACCCAATTTTTATTAGCTTTGTGTCTTTTTAAAATCATTGAGTTGAGGTGTTCTTTATGTAGTCTGGATACAAGTCCTTTGTCAGATACATGTACTGTGATTATTTTCTCTTAGTCTGTTGCTTTCCCAGTGTTATCTTTTGATGAACATTAGTTTTTAATTTCGATTAAGTTCAATTTATCAATGTTCCTCCTTTAGGAATAGTGCTTTCTGTCTCCTGTCTACCCCAAAGTTGTGAAGATATTCTACCATGTTTTCTTCTGGAAGCACTATAGCTTTAGCTTTTATGTTCAGTTTATTGTCTATCGTGAATTAATATTTGTGTATGATGTGAGGTAGGGATGAAGGTTCATGTTTTTTCCTCATGGATCTTAAGCTATTCTAGCACTATTTGCTGACAAGACTTTCCATTCCTAATTGTGTTCCTTTAGTGCTGTAGTCAAAAACCAACTGTCTGTATAGTGTCTATTTCTGGATTTTCTGTTTTTTCCATTGATTTATTTATATATCCTTATGTGAGTACCACACTGTCTTGATTACTATAGTTTTAGAATAAGTCTTAAAGCCAGGCAGTGTACGTCCTATACTTATCATCTCCTTTTTCATGACTGCTTTCAGCCATTCTAGGTCCTTTGCATTTCCATACACATTCTAGAATCAACATGTTGATTTCTACCAAAACAAGTCTGATGGAGTTTTTTTTTTTTAGCTTTTTAAGATTTTATTTTTCCTTTTCCTCCCAAAGTCCTCCGTTACATAGTTGTGTATTTTTAGTTGTGGGTCCTTCTAGTTGTGGCACGTGGGATGCCGCCTAAGCATGGCTTGACAAGCAGTGCCATGTCCGCGCCCAGGATTCGAACCAGCCAAACCCTGGGCCACCGAAGCAGAGCGCGCAAACTTAACCACTCGGCCACAGGGCTGGCCCCTGATGGAATTTTAATTGGATTTTCATTTGATTGACTCAATAGATCAGTGGTTCACAAAGTGTGGCTCTGGACCAGCACCATCAGCAACACCAGGGAACTTGTTTTAAATGCAAATAATCAGGCCTTACTGCAGACCTAGTGCATCAAAAACTCTGAGAATGGGGCACTGCAATCTGCGTTTTAACGAGCCTTCCCGGTGACTCTGATGCACGGTAAAATATAAGAATTACTGCTGTGGATCAATTTGGGAGAACTAACATCTTAGCAATTCTGAATATTCCAATCCATTAACAGACATTTCTGTTAATTTAGGTCTTCTTTAATTTCTCTCACCAACATTGTGTAATTTTAACTCTACACGTCTTATATATATTTTGATTAATTTATATCAGGTATTATATGTTTTTCTGATGCTATTGTAAATGGCATCATAATTGCTACAGGCTAACCTTTAGTCATAGTGTACAGGTCATATGGATGGAAGACTATCTGGAGGTGGGAGTTCACTTAGAGATTTAACAAAAAGTAGAGAGCTCAAATGATTGGTAGCATCTTGAAAACTAACTAGTTTTAACAGGCATGGAAGAATATGAAGTTGTGTCCAATGAATTGATAAAGGCATTAAGCGTAAGCACCTGCAAAGATCACAAAAAGGGGACAACCAGCCATTGTGATCTTCTATAGTCTTGCCCAACATTTTCTACATTCTTGACAACAAGATCAAACATGAGTATCTAGCTTCTGGATCCAGCTGCCAATTTGGAAGAAAGACAAAGGACAGAGGAACATGCTGAAGTACATGAAGAGCCTAAGATCAGCAAAATCTAGATTATGGCAAACTCTACAGGTCAAATGGGCTGAGTTTTTCTTTTCTTTTTTTTTTTTTTAAAGATTGGCACCTGAGATAACAACTGTTGCCAATCTTCTTTGTTTTTTTTTCTGCCTTTTCTCCCCACATCCCCCCAGTACATAGTTGTATATTCTAGTTTTGGGTGGTTCTAGTTGTGGTATGTGGGGCGCTGCCTCAATGTGGCCTAATAAGCGGTGCCATGTCTGTGCCCAGAATCCCAACTAGCAAAACCCTGGGCCTCCAAAGCTGAGCAAACGAACTTAACCACTTAGCCAAAGGGCCAGCCCCAGGCTGAGTTTTTCAAGAGATAAATTTGTAAGGAAATAAAAGGGATGGAGGAGGAACATATAGATTGAAAGAGTTTTAAAACAAATACGAAGTTTTTACAAATTGGTCAAGTCTAAACCATAATGTACATTTGGATGATAAATTACTTAAAAATCTAAGGGAATGATTACTGTAAAAGTCATATTCAGGGTTGCTTTTGTGGGGAGAGAGGAGGTTGTATTGGGATGAGGCACATGATTCTGGAGTAGCTGGCAAGGTTCTACTTCTTGCCCTGGGTGGAATTCACCTTATAATAACCCATTAAGCTATATATTTAATTCTTGTGGTTTCTGTATACATATGTTACTTTACATTCAATAGGCTTTTTTTTTTCACCCTTAATATGACATATCTAGAATTCGAGATTGAAGAGTTTACAAGTTTTAGGTGGTAGTGGCATTTGCTGATGATAAGAACTAAGGTGCGGTTATGGAAGTGGTGGTTCACTTGAAGCAGGGACACTAGTGTGAATGAACAGCTAGGACTTGAGAAGACATTGAAGGGAGAAGACTGTAAGTCTGGTCCTAACCTTTGCATCGGTGTGGGAGAGTAGCCTGGAGGTTGGCAAAGATAAAAGTGCCGAACAGGTAAAGAGAAATATACTTGAATTGCCAAAGGTATCACACCCCCTGGGCCCACAAAAGGGAAGAATATTTTGGAAGTGACTGTGGGAACATAGGAGCAGTTGAACCCACTTTCTTTCTGTGGGTTGTGGGAAAATGAGCAAAATTCACTTCAAGGAAAGAAGAGACTCACTACCTTTCAGTTACAAGCAGATTTCAGTTGAAATCTGTGGTAGACAAAGTTCCTAGGAAAATACTAAAGGTGAAGGGTAATTTGCTAACAAAGAAACAGAAATTCCTGAAACACAATGGAAAGAATCAGGAGGGAGGGAAACGGGTGTGTGTGTGTGTTGGGAAGGGTACAGAAGAGCATAAAGAACGATAAGATTGATGGTACATTAGAAAAGAGGCAAGAGAGGGCTCCTTTTTAGATACTCAAGAATGTGAGCACCATGGACAGAATGACTTGTCTCAGTGTTCTGACTGAAGCTTGCTTGAAATGCTAGGATTATCTAAAATTTACAAGAGTGGTGCCGTAGGCCTGATTATTGCAGTTGCCTCCATCTAATCACTTTGCATATTAATGTTTCCACGGAAGAAGGCTTTCAAAGTTCTGGGGAGAGAAAAAACACCTTTTGCTTTGAGAATAGTAGCTCTTGCTATGGCCAAGAGAAGGGGAATCAGAAGGGCTCCTCTATCATCCATCCTATACCACATTGACTTTTTTTCCCTTTTATTCCACAGTTCACTGATATTAGAAAGAAGAGTCTGAGAAGAGTAACATAGGGCCAAGCAGGAAGCAACATACAAAGCTAGAAATGGGCTTACATATGGTCACCCAGACCCTGGCCAGACCAACATTGATGGGTCTGTATAGGAGGAATGGAGCAAGTAAAGATACATATGCCAATTTATCAGTCATCATGAGTTCTGCCCTGGAGCACCCCACCTCTCTACAAGCAGGACTGAGTGTTGGAGCCCGCATACGTTGTCATCAGGGTTTGTAGTGGTAAGGGACTAGGGGAGAGAAAAGAGGAGGGAAGTCCTAAATAGTAGAAGAAAAGGAATAGGCAGTATACAAATGAATTTAGAAACTTTCCTTTTATGAAATGCATTTATTTCTTACAAAACAATTTTAGAACACCTTATGCTTTTATTTTAAAACAAAAATTATGAAATAGCCATGTTTTTAAAACACATATATCACAGCATTGCTATGCTTTCTATTCTGCATGCCGCCAAAACTATGTTTTAAAGTTTTAAATAAAAATTCAACTAGTAATTGATGAGTGTTATGTGGCACATACTAATTGTATATTTTAAAGTTTCTTCTGATACTTGACAGAGTTAAATTTATATGAAATTATAAGATTTTAATTTTTATACAAAATTAGGGGCAAAATAAGCACAGCATGATTTGAATAGAGCCAAGAGATTCAGAGTTTCTCAAACTTTTCCACCAAAGAATCCATATCAGAACAGAGAACTCCTAGGGGCCAGGGAAACATCCTGATGCAAGCTGCTGTAAGTCTAAACTTTCTAAAAAGTGTTTTTATTTTGTTTTAAATTTTTATTATTTCATTTTACAATCTATATGAATTTTATGTTATATTCCATAATTCTGGAATTTATTTTATTATAAAAATGTTTTAAATTGTTTTCTATGGAGTAAAATTAACACTTTGGGAAGATGTATCATATTTATTCTGAGGCTTCGTGTATCCCTGGCAGTATAAACATCCACCTGAGAAACACAGCATTATGAACACATGCTATTTGAATATTTTCCTTGTGTATTCTTACCTCCATAGTAGGTGGAGTCTTTCTTGTTCTTCTAATCCAAGCTAGAAAGAAAAAATATTTAAATGTAAGTTTTCTATAATTTGCACAAACATTTTATTCATTCATGCATACAACAAATATTTATTGAGCACCTGTTATATATTGCTTTAAGCACTGGAGATATAAAGGGAACCTAACATGAATTCCCTCCTCTCCTGTAGCATATATTCTAGTGAAGGGGGCATGGAAAAGAAACACACAAGTAGAATGTTAGGTGGCGGTTTGCGTCATAAAAAAAATACAACAGTGTAGGGAGGATAAAGAGGGGACAGTTTCATATCTAAAAGCATAGCTCATAATTGTCTGAATTCGATTTAGTGTATTTATGACACAGGCCAAATCACAATACAGTACACTTCAAGGCAATATCAAAATTACATTATCCTGGAAATTTGGATTAGTTATTGCTCAATTTATGAAGAAAGGAATGTAAAAAGTTTTCATTTACAGAGATTTCCCTTCTGATCTCCTCTAGCAAGCAGCCTATCTCCTATGGTTAGCTCCAACACTGGGATGATGAGCTGCAGAGTAGAGAGAGCCCACATTTATGTGCCTATTGGGCACTGGGCACTGTGCTAGATGCTTTCTAGCAATAGGAAGGGAGTGGGGCAGCTGCCTCTAGGGAAGTGTATCAGAATCATATGGAAGCTACATAGCGTAGTGCTTGGAGAGTAGAGCCAAATTTTCTGGGTTCAAATCCCAACTTCATCACCTACTAGCTGTGTCACTTGGGGCAACTTATTTAATTTTCTAAGCGTCAGATGTCCCATCTGTAAAAGAGAAATTATAACAGTGTCTACATTTTAAGGTTATCGTAAAAGTTACATGAAATAATATATATAAATTCTTAGCTCAGAGTCCAGCATCCAGTAAGCATGCAAGTCTAAGTTATTACTATTATTATTATTTAATAAACCCGTATTTTTTATAACAGACAAAACAGCAAAGATCAATAATATCTGCTTGGCCTATGAGGGCATACATAAGAGACTGAGAAAATACATTGTAGGGAATATGGTCTTTAAAAAGCAGAAACCACTGTTTATCACTTTAGTTAATTCAATTTCTTTACAAAATTGTGAGGTATCCTTATTTTATAAAGAAATTAAATAACTTTCCCAAATTTACACGTTAAAAAGTAATGGCAGGATTTGAATCCAGATCTGACCCTGTCTCTGGCTCCAAAAACCATCCATGCTCTACTAAGCAGTCTCTCAAACTTTAGTAAGCAACAAGCAAAGAACAGTAAACTAGGAAGAAGAACATTAGAACCTTAACTACATGTCAGAAAACAAGAATTATTGACCCCATTTTACAGATTGGGAAACTAAAGTTCAGAAAGATTAACCAAGTTGCCTAAACTCATGTAATCAATTAGTGAGTAACAGACCAGGAATCAAACCCTGGTTGAACTGGCTTTTAAATCTGGGCTTTGTTGGTTCACCAGCCCACCTCCATCAGCTTGCCTTTTGTCATCTAAGTAATAGTACGAGGACCTGTCCTCATGAGAAGCCCAGTACTGAATGGTTATGGAGATAAAAATAGCAACAATCAACTGTGGGCCTGGGATTAGTTATTTTTCCCTGCTCTGTTCTCTCCTGCACTGATCCCATATATGTATTTTTAATATAGTCCCAGCATTTTGCCTTTTCTATTCCTGTTTCTGAACTTACCCCTGCTATTCCTTTCTGCATTCTCTTTCTTATTAGCTTCCACTTCCACTCCACCACTATTTGATCCATTTCTAGCCACACTTTGCACAGGTTTCATATTCCTTGTTAGGCTGTAGGGTTGTCAAGGGCAGGATGCATCCATGGGAGATTTATTTTTCTACCACCTAAATGCCTTGAAAGATTAGGTACTTTATACAGCTGTTGAATGAATATTTCCACTAAAAAATAATCATACTATAAAAAAATTTGTTGTAATGGGATTTTGACCTGTATTAGAAAAGCTTCACAATGCAAGATTCCTCTGTTAATCAAGGAAATAATGGTTTACAGAATTTTTCAACTTCCTCTTTATGGTCAAAATAAAAGTTACTTATCTATATTTATGGGATTTTTTTCCTAGGAAAAAGGCTTCTTTTAAAATAATTCAATATGGGCCATATACCTCTAAAAGGTTTTAAGTAGTAAATCTTCAGTTTTAATTCAGATTAGAAAGTTAATTAAGAAAAATGAACTGCTAGGCCAGGAGTCGGCAACCTATAGCCTGAAAGCCGAATTCAGCCCATGGCTTGTTTTCACATTTTTAAATAGTTGGGGAAAAAAATCAAATGAAGAACAGTATTTCATGACACACGAAAATTATATAGAATTCAGCTTTCAGTGTCCATAAATAAGGTTTTATTGGAACACAGCCACAGTTACTCATTTACATATTATCTACGGCTGCTTTTGTGCTACAGTAGCAGAGTTGAGCAGTTGTAACAAAGACTGTATGGCCCACAGAGCCTAAAATATTTAGCACTGGCCCTTTAAAGAAAAAGTTTGCCAACCCCTGTGCCAGGGCTACCATTAAGTATAATCCTTTTAGCAATAACTACATATCTTGATTCAAAAACACCTTCATATTATCTAAATTAAAAATCATTATTAACTATTACATTTTTTACCAATGATTACATGTATTCTAGAGTCTATGAGCACATACTGTGGGCATTAGATCATGCTGAAAAAGCATAATGGCACAATGCACACTTACCATCACCATGAGAAAAACAACTTAAAACAACAATTTGTCTTATTGATGAGTCTATGAAAGAGCATTTTCAGTTCTTTTGTAAGGTTGGAAAAAGAAAAATACTTAATAGGATACAAATAATTTTTTAAATCCCAAGGTAGATTAATAAGTTGAGGAAACTCTGATATGTGTTTTCTAAAGCTTACTGATTTTATATAAATTTAAAATTCACTCACAGACGTAAGAATGTAATAAACTCAGATAATGTATTAAGTATCACCTAGACTATTCACTGTTATGGGACACTATTCTCTAAGGAAAAATATGAGGGCTTCCTTTAGCTTTGTTTTAAATGGCTCAAGGAGAAAGATGTTTATCTAGATAGATAAATGCAATTGCTGAAGTAAATTTGTATATTTGTAATTCTACAATAACCAGATACTTGAAATGTCTTCTGGACATGACGGTTGATGGCCATTCACTGTTATATATCCAATAAAGGTTACAGCTGGAAATTCTCAATGGGATCACTCATTTATATAATCACCCCTAGTTTCCCAATCACTACATACCACAAAGGAAATGTCCTGCCAAAGGTTGGCAAAGGTTAGGAGGAGGAAGGAATAGAAATAAGCATTAATATCAAATCATTACATTTCTTTTTTTTTAACCTCAGAACAATCTAGAACTGAACCTCTATCAATTATAAATCATATAATGATTTGGCCATTGCTAATTATATCTGTATGGTGGATTCTGTATCAGTCTTCATTATAATGTAACCATTGTTTGAATAGAATTTAGCAAGATAACTGGACAGTTTATGCCTTAGGATCCTAGCATTCTTTCATCAATGTTCATTTGCATTCTCATCTGTATGCATGAGATTTTCATTGAACTTTAATACTCTTATTGGAACATAACACACTATAATGAGTGTAAAAGTGAGCATGCAAATTAAAGCTCCCATTAATCACTAAAAGAGACTAAAAGAAGCAGGCAGGAAAAATACTTCATGAAGCATACACTCTTCAAATCTCCACAGGCACTGAAAGTGACTAACACGCTTTTAGAAGCATTGCCAATAGGGGTTAAGGTAAAGGAGACATTTATCACCAGATTCAGAACTAAAATTATGGAAAGGTTATCAACAATCTGCATCCAAAAGATATTATATTAAAAATATATTGTTTATTTAAGGAAAAGACACTGTAATAAAGCTTCATCTTTTAAAAAATGATCTTTGCTAATTCTGAGTGTTGACATATCATAAAGAACTATAAAAATAAGAAATCCACATTTTTTAACTGTAAAAATTCTTCATATTACGAAATGAATCATTTTCTGGTTACTGATCCTTAAGTGTATCTTAAGGATATTGTTAGATTTAACTGGCACATTTAAGTTACAAATTTTGTGATGTTATTACTGTTGTTTTTTCTTCATCAGTTTTACAGAGATACAATTTACATACAGTACGGTGAAACCATTGTAAATGTACAATTCCATGAGTTCTGACAAATGTATCCAACCTTGTGACTGGCATCACGATTAGTATATAGAACATTCCCATCACCCCTAAAACTTCCCAAACACCCAACCTAACCCATCCACAGCCCCCACTGAGTAACATACTTTCTGTCACTGTAGATTAGTTTTGCCTTACCTACAATTTCATATAAATGGAATCTTACAGTAAGTACTCTTTTGCATTTAGCTTATTTTACTCAACATAATGTTCTTAAGGGTCATCCATGTTACTCTGTGTAGAGAACAGATTCTTAAGGTAGCCTCCACAACCCTGCCCCTTGGTGTTCACGTCTTTGTATGATCTCTTCCTCCTGAGTGAGGGCAATACCTGTGACTTACTTCTATCTATGAAAATATGGCAAAGGTAATGGGATGTTTGTGACTACACGATTACATAAGATGACAGCATCCATCTTGCTGGAGTCTCTCTCTCCCTTGCTGGCTGTGAGGAAAAAAGTGGCCATGTTGGGGAATCCCATGTGGCAAGACACTGCCAGCGACTTCTAGTAGCTTAGGGTGATCTCAAGCCAACATCAAACAAAATCCTGAAGCTCACAGTCCTACAACTGTAAGGAACCATATGCTGCCAACAACCACACATGTGGGAAGTGGATCCTTCCACATTCAAGCCTCCAGAGGAGAATGCAGCCCTGGCTAATACTTCAATTGCAGCCTTGTGAGACCCTAAGTAGAGAATCCAGCTGGCCTATACTCAGATTCCTGTCCAAAGAAACTGGGAGATGATACATGCGTGTTGTTTTATTTTTATTTTTTTTCTGGGGAAGATTTGCTCTGAGCTAACATTTGGTGCCAATCTTCCTCTTTTTGTATGTGAGCCGCTGCCACAGCATGGCCACTGACAACTAGTGGTGTAGGTCCACACCTGGGAACTGAACCTGGACCGCCAAAGCAGAACATGCTGAACTTAACCACTAGGCCACCAGGGCTGGCCCAAATGTATGTTGTTTTAAGCTGCTAAGTCTGTGGTAATATTGATACGGAGCAACAAAAACAAACACAATGAGCTTAGTAAGCAGTTCATTCTTTTTATTGCTGTGTAGCATTCCACTATATGGAAAAATGAAAATGTGTTTAATCCACTCACTTTTTGTTAGATATTTGGGGGGTTTTCAGTTTTTGGCTGTTACGAATAAAGCTGCTATAAGAAATTTAAGTATGAGTACTGGGGTAGACTTATGTCTTCATGTCTCTGGGTAAATACCTAGCAGAATTTCCAGGTTGTATGGTAAGAATATGTTTAAATTTAGGGCTGCCTCCGTGGCCGAGTGGTTAAGTTTGCGCGCTCCACTTCGGTGGCCCAGGGTTCGCATCCTGGGTGGAGACATGGCACCACTCATTAGGCCATGTTGAGGCGGCATCCCACATGCCACAACTAGAAGGACCCACAATTAAAATATACAACTATGTCTTGAGGGTATTTGGAGAGAAAGAAAAAAAGCAGGGGAAAAAATAAATAAATAAAAACCAGAAGATTGGCAACAGTTGTTAGCTCAAGTGCCAATCTTTAAAAAAAAAAAAAGAAGTTGTCTTCTATTGAAAAAAAAAAAAGAATATGTTTAAATTTATAAAGAACTGGTAAACTGTTTTCCAAAGTAGTCATACCACTTTATACTCCAGCCAGAAATTTATGAAAGTTTCAGGTGCTTTACATTCTCATTAACAATTTGCAAGGCCAATCTTTTGAATTCTAACCAGTCTAGTGGTATGCAGTGGTATTTCACTGTGGTTTTAATTAGCATTCCTTGATGACTACTGATGTTACATATCTTCTTTGGTGAAGTGTCTGTTCAAATCTTTTGCCCACTTTTTAAATTCTGATATGTCCTCCTATTATTGCATTGTGAGAGGCTCTTCATATTCTCTGGATAGAAGTTCTATGTCAGTTATGTACTGCAAATTTTCTCCCCAGCTCTCTTGTCATTTGCTCAAAGCTATCTGCTAAGAATAGAATTTTAAAAATTTTGGAGAAGTCCAATTTATCATTGTTTTCTTTTATGTTTGTTGGGGTTTTTCTTGTGCCTTATCTAATTCTTTGACTATCCCATGATTGAAATATTTTGTCCAATGTTGTATTCTAAAAGTTTTAACTTTTACATTTAGATCTATGATCAGTTTCCACCTAAGTGTGTAGTGATGATGTGAGGTAAAGAGCAAAGCGTTTTTTTCCATATCAATATCTAGTTATTCAATACTATCTGCTGAAAAGAATTTCCTTTTCCTATTGAAAAATCAATTGACCATATAAGTGTACGAATACCTCTGGACTCTCGGTTTGCTTCCATTAATTTTACATCTATCCTTATAGCAAGATTAAACTGTCCCAATAAATGCAGGTTTTTTTTAAGTTAATTCCTCCAATCATGTTCTTCTTTTTGAAAACTGTTTTAGGTATTCTAGGTTCTTTGCATTTTAATACAAAATTTAGAATCAGTGTATTCATTTCTAAAAAAAAAAAGCCTGCTTGTATTTTGATTAGAAATGTATTAGATCTACATATCAATTTGAGGTGAAATAACATCTTTTAAATATTGACTCCTCTAATCTATGATCCATATATTTCTCCAGTTACTTAGGTCTTCTTTAATTTCTCTTAGCAATGCTTTGTATTTTTCAATGTACAAGTCTTAGAGAGAGAGAGATATATATATACATATATATCTCTCTCTCTATATATATATTCTTTTTTTTTTTTTGAGGAAGATTAGCCCCAAGCTAACATCTGCCACCAATCCTTCTCTTCTTTTGCTAAGGAAGACTGGCCCTGAGCTAACATTCATGCCCATCTTCCTCTCCTTTTCATATGTGGGATGCCTGTCACAGCATGGCTTGACAAGCGGTGTGTAGGTCCACACCTGGGATCCAAACCGGCGAACCCTGGGCTGCTAAAGTGGAACATGAGAACTTAACCGCTGAGCCACTGGGCCTGCCCCTTAGAGACATAATTTTATAAATTTATCTCTAAACACTTCATGTTTTTAATGGTATTTTTAATGATATAATTGAAAATGTTCATTAGTAATTAACTGGGTTAACGACAGACAGGATGGTCTAATCTATCTAGAAAGTAATTTTTACCTGACTTTACTCTAAAGTTTTATTCTTACATATTAACGAGTACATGTGATAAGTGAAGCTTAACCTTCCATTAAAAAGAAACACTGGAACAGGGCCTTTCTGTCTCTTCTTATTATATTCTACTTTGCATGCATTTTAGGGTTTTCATCAATAATGTTTTTACTGTTAACACTAAACAAGCTTAAACTTACCAAAAACAACAAAAAAGGAACAAAAATGGAAGATAAGATGTCACCTGAATTATAGAGATATACTTTTTGGGAGGCTCTATATATAAAGAACTACAGATCATGCCATGGGTTAAACTTAAAAGGTTCACTGAAACTTGATAAGACTGTTCAGTAGCTAGTACTATCCCATCTTCCACAGCTCCACCTTTATCTGAGTGTTCTATACATTTGGGAGCAAATGCTCTGATGTGCTGTTCCGTGTCTTTCTTTTAAAATGGGCTATTTTCAGCAAATCAGCAAATACCCAAAATGTCTCTTCCTTATGTACTTTCAATTTAAAATACATTCACTCAACAAATATTGATTGAACTTGCACTTATTTTAAATGTTGAGCTAGGCCCTGAGAATACAATGACGAACAAGGTAAAGACTCTACCCTAAAGAATCTTCAGGTCTAGGGAGAGGAGGTAGATAAGTAGAAAGGGAATATCCCACAGTGTGTTAAGTGTTCTGTTTGACGGAGGTGCAAAGTGAGATGAAAAACAAAAAAAAAAGGGTGAACATCTGGGGGCGGCCCCACGGTGTAGTGGTTATGTTCTCTGAGTTCCGCTTGGGTGATCCAGGTTCGTGGGTTTGGATTCCTGGTATAAACATGCACCACTTGTCAGCCATGCTGTGGTGGCAATCTACACGTAAAATAGAGGAAGACTGGCACAGTTGTTAGTTCAGAGCTAATCTGACAGCGGGGGTGGGGGTGGGCTCAGGAGAGAGACATCCTATTTAGCACTGGGGGTGAAGGGTGGGGTCAGAAAAGACTTCCAAAGGAATCAATGTTTACGCTAAAACTTGAAGGATAAGTAGGAGTTAGCCAGGTTATTTATGAGGTAGGCAACATAATATTAAGAGTAAAGACTTTGGAGACAGACAATTTGGGTTCAAATCTTGGCTGCAGCTGCTGTTTGTACTTAGGAAGTTATTTAACCTCTTAGTGCTTCATTTGGAGAAATCAAAAGGGAATTTACACAAGTTCTCACCACCACATCCACTTATCTACCTACATCTATGTCCACACACTCTACTTTTCTCCTTTTGCTACTGATGAACTTTCCATGCTCTTGTCAAAAGTCAGCTCTTCCACAAGTGTACCAGATCATGTTCCACCTTGCCTTCTTAAGGACTTTCCCTCTCCTGCATCATTAATGCTTCCTTTTTGACTGGATCTTTCCCATCACTATTACAAAATTCAGTTACTTCTCCTGTCTTTAAAATAAAACACAACAACAAAATTCCTCTCTTGACTTCACTTTCCTCTCCAGGTACTGCCTAAATACCCTCCTTTCTTTTTTTTAAAGATTTTATTTTATTTTTTTTTCCTTTTTCTCCCCAAAGCCCCCCAGTACATAGTTGTATATTCTTCGTTGTGGGTCCTTCTAGTTGTGGCATATGGGACACTGCCTCAGCGTGGTTTGATGAGCAGTGCCATGTCCGCACCCAGGATTCGAACCAACGAAACACTGGGCCGCCTGCAGCGGAGAGCGCGAACTTAACCACTCGGCCACGGGGCCAGCCCCTCTTTTCCTTTTTTTTGAGGAAGATTAGCCCTGCGCTAACATCTGCTACCAATCCTCCTCTTTTTGCTGAGGAAGAGTGGCCCTGAGCTAACACCCACGCCCATCTTCCTCTACTTTCTACGTGGGACACCTACCACAGCATGGCTTGGCAAGCGGTGCCATGTCTGCACCCAGGATTCGAACAGGTGAACCCCAGGCTGCCGGCTGCCAAAGTGGGAACTGCGCACTTAATCACTGCACCACCGGGCTGGCACCCCGCCTCCTTTCTTTTACAGATAAACTCCTCATAGGCATTGTCTATACTCATTCTCTCTTGCCATTCTTTTTTCTATCAGGCTTTTGTTCCTAACACTCTACATAACTATTTCTGTCAGGATCGCTAACTTCCTGTTCTTAAAGCAAGGAGTTAATTCTCAGTCCTCATTTGACATGGTTGATCACTTTTTCTTCCTTGACATTTGGCTTCCAGTACATGACATTTTTCTTTTTCTCTCCTACTTTGCTGGCTGCTCCTTTTTTGTCTTCATTGTCTCTAAACCTTGGAGTAGCCTAGGGGTCAGTCCTAGAACTCACTTTCTATTTACACTCACTCCCCTTTGTGATCTCATCTAGTTCCCTGGCTTTAAATACCATTTATTTGCTGGTAACTCCTAAATTTTATCTCCAGCCCAAACTTTTCCACTAAATTCCTGGCTTATATACAATTTAATCTCTCTACTTGGATGTCTAATAGACATTTCAAACTTAACATTTCCAAAATTGATCTCATTTCCCCCCTAGATTTGCTCCTCCCACAGCCTTGTCCCTCTCAGTCAACAGCAACTCCATCTTTCCAGGTGAGGCCAAAAAGCTTAAAAGTCGTCACTGACCGCTCTCTCTCTCACATCCCACATTCAATCTGTCAGCAATCCTATTGACTCTACTTTTACAACAGATCCAGAATGCAAGTACTTCTCTCCACGTCCACTGTTACTCTGGTCCAAGTCACAATTATCCCTGGCTTGAATTATTACAAGAGCCTTCTGTCTCCATGTTTTGCCGATGCCCCCCTCAGTCTCTTTGCAATGCAGCAGCCAGAGTGATCCTGTTAAATATAACTCAAGGCATATGACTACTTTTTTCAAAACGTTCCAGTGGTTTCCAATCTCACCCAGAGTAAAAGCTAGAGTCCTTACAATGCCCTACAAAGGCCTATAAGATTGGGCCCTTTCCTAACCTCATCTGTTACCTTTCCTAACCTTATCTCCTGTTACCTTCCCTCTGGCTCCATTCCAGTCACAATAGCTTCCTTGCTATTCCTTAAAGCCTGAGCATGCTCCCCCCTCAGGGCTTTTGCACTTGCTAGCCAGGAACACTCCTCTGGTAGTATCTGCATGGCCAGCTCCTTCTTCTGCTTTTATTCAAAAGTCATCTTCTCAGCAAGGCCTTTTCTGAACACTATTTAAAACCGCAAAGCCCTCCCCACCACTCCCTATTCCTTTTCCCTGCTTTATTTTCTGTGGCCATTAACATACCATATAGTTTAATTATCTATCTGGTTTATTGTCTTTCTCCCACCCACTCTCTCACTCCAGAACGTGAGCTCCATGAATGCAGAGGTCTTCAATAGATGCTTAATAAATAAATGAATGAAAAGGGCACAGTGTCTAATAAATACTGTGGGGGGATATGCAGCTTGTGGGTACCAGCTACTAATAAATAACAAATACAATATTCATCTGGACCTGAAAATACTTTAGATTCATTTGGTTTTGACACTATTTGCTTCAAAAGCTGTTTTCTCTTTCCTTTCCTGTACATAGTGCTTTATGTATTTATTTGTATTTTAATTTACTTTTTCATGGTATGGAGTTCTTTTTTACATTTAATTGATGTGTAACACTACAAAAATAATTTTGGTTTCAGTGTTTGGTTGATACATTTGTTTTAAGGGTATGCCCCACGGGATAGTTATGCTGAATTACTAGATCAGGACGGAGCCATAAAAAGCATTAGAACTTCATTCTAATTCTCTGAAAGTCTCAAAGGCTGAAAAATGAGGCGCTACCTATTTGTTTATTTATAACTTAATTTATTTCTATAAACATTTTAATTCTATACTATTATTGGAAAAAATGATAAAGTAGGCTCATTACAAGAAGGCACAAGCATTATTTGAGAACTTCAAATATAGCTTACAACATTGGAAAGTCTGTTAAAATAAGAAAGCTCAATTTCTCCTCCTAGAATTTGCCAGTTTATATTCTGTATTTCTTCAAAAAGTCTCTGGTATCCATCCATTTTTATGATTTTTGCTCATAGTTCTAGTATTTTCATAGCTAATAGGAGAAATGAAAAGGACATTTCCAGGGAAATATTTACACTCACATGCTGGCATAAAGATAAGTTAAGGTATCATGCTACAGCCACCAGGAAGCAATGGGTCTACTGCTTACAGTGTGTAGCTGTATAACCCAGGCAATTTATCTAACCTTTCTAGACCCTAGATTCCCCATCTATTAAATGAGTATAATTACAGTGTCTACTTCACAGGATTGTTGTAATGATTAAATAATAGAATGATTGTAAAGCAATGGCATAATAGCAGCCATACAGGAAAACACCTGATAAGTGTTAAGATAGGCATTGGTATTTTACTTAAGGTTCTTTCAGTTGCAAATAACAAAAGCTAACTCAAGCTAGGTTTCATGTATTCAATATATATTTATTGAGCACTTACTATGCACCTTCCTATGTGCCAGGCACTAGGCTAAGAACTGGGAAGGAAAAAGGAGAACTTTATAACAAGGATATGGGGTGTCACTTAGAACTCAAAGGCAAACTTACAGTTGAACTTCATTCAGAAAGAAATGGAACTGGGAACTGGAAAGCTAGAAACCTATGAAATATTCTCTGTCTCACTATCTACTTCTCTTTATAGATTTGTTTCCATTTTCTTCTTAGTTGATGAGTTTTTTCGGCAACAAAGCTTAGATAATGGATAGCAGATAACCACCCACAAGCTACCAAGTTCATGTATTCTGAGAGACTGATGGCTACTGTTTTCTCTCTCTTTGATCTTTTGCCTTAATTCCAAAGTCCTGATAGGATCAAGTGTCCATTCTTATCTAAACAAGGGGTCAGCTAAGAAGGTCAGTGTAAGTTGAACAAACATTCCAAATAGTATCTACAGCAAGTATTACCCATAATTTATAAAAGAAGAAACTAAGACTTAGAAGTATGAGCTACTTTCCCAAGTTCATGTGGGTAGTGAGTGCCAGAAACAAGATTCAAATCATGTTTGTGCAAGTGTAGGATCAACAAACGAGAGTGAGAGCCTCCTTCAATTTTGCATCTTAGAAGCTTTGCTCACCTCACCCTAGTCCCAGTTCTGCTAATACTTAATAGTTCTTTTCACTATCCATGTGTTCCCTTACTAAAATGTGACAGCTTCACAACTTTCAAAGAAATGCAATGTTTAAAAAATTTTCACAGATTCAGTTTGTAAAGTTTTTGCAAAGAGAATAAAAATGTAATTATATATGCTCTCATTGATTTTGTAGTTAAATAATTTGCCTTCCAGAAGATACTACTAAAAGCAAAAACTTACCTTCCCATTCTGTTGGGATATCCCCTACTTCATAGTCTACTTCTCTTTTGTTTGCTGCCTCTACAATTCTTCTCTCTCTAACAGTGTGTCCTATAAGACAAAAGTGATTATTACATTTTTAATACATGACACAGTAGTTACTAGAAGTAATATTTTCTCTTTTGATATTGCACACCTCCTCATATGGTGGAAACATTAACAGGAAAAAGAAGAGACTTCATTTAGAATTAGGTATGTTAGAAAAAGCAATTTCTGAACTACTGCAAAAGTTTTACATTTCCTACCATAGTATGCAAAATTAATTTTGGTAGAGTAAATCTAGATTCTGTGTACAGAAAAAGAACAACTAATTACTCTGTAGGGCAATAATGGCTAAAAAAACATAAAAACATTTTAATAATCAACAGACTGTTCAACTCTTTCAAACTCTCTAAGTATATATATTAGAGGGGTCAATGGCTGCTGCTACTGCACAAGGCAATAGACATTCATGGCCCCTACTAAGTACAAGTGTGTAATGGACCATAAGACCCTGCTGTCACCCTTTCCCCACAGTACACTGGCAAGGGAACCAAGTCATAGGTTGGATTCTGTGGCCCATCTGAGTGACTACCTGTCAAGGGAATCTAAATGAAAAGGGACAGAAACTGGCGAGTTTTGGGTATGGTGCTTCATGTGTGAGATCAACATCCGGAGCAGGATGGTAGCAATGTAGAAAACAAGAAAGCAGGGAGAGTAGTAAAGAAAAATGTGAAGAATGGTCAGAGATGGAATGAGAATGACTGCTGCTTATACTTCTCAGTAATAAAAAGTTGATTAGTGTGTTTTTTTTAAGTTCATAAAGAAGGGCTAAAGCTATTTGGTATTTTCTGCTTTTTTCAGAAAGTCTTGATCATATCCTTCAAAGCAGCTTTGTCAAAATGGTGGTTTCAAAACATGTTCCTTTGACATTGAACCTTTAGCCTAGGAAAACCAGGTAAGCTTTTCTACTTCCCCATAGTTAACGTGTGCCTGCCTACTCCAGGGAATCTTAGCTGAAACAGAGAAGACATTGGTCAGTAATGAGGGAGGGAGCACGGCTTAACAATGATCAGACCAGTAAGGGAGAGAAATCTGGGCCTCATAAAATGCTACTTTCTCTTCACACTTTTAGGCCAACCTTACACTATGCTAAACAGACTGAGTACAAAAAGGAACTGATCTTATTGCCTGAAAATCTCTTTCCTACACTACCTGAAATTCTACTAACTAAAAATTCCTTCAATTGCAGACAAGGAAATTCCTGAGAGTTACTGTGCAGTAGAAAAGAATCCACAAAAGTGTAGCCTCAGAAGAGTGCGTGGCTAGTTTTACTTCCTCTGCCTTAGTAAGCGAAAGGCTGGGGTTTCACAGACAAGCCATTAATGGTTAATAACTCTGCAGTATGAAGTCAGGGAATCTCTGCATTTCATTACGGACTCATTTAATCAGGTTGATTTAATCCTAACAGAGGTTTCCCAAGTGTTATAAGGAGGAGTTCCCTTTTGCTTATCTTATCCAATAAATATACAGTAGGGCAAGGGATAAGTAGAATTTTTGGGTTGTAGGGCCAAGGGTCAGGGCAACAGGAGCCTATAACAATGACAGCTACATTACTCTCATGGTAGAGGCTCAATATATGTAGCTATATTTTCACTAAAATGCTATTTATATCCACATATATAAACACATCATAATAATGAGTTACCATAAATTTACCATGTCCTGAAGTATGTTTCTATGACAATTTTCAAATGTTTGAAAGAGTCAAAATACCTGTGTCCTGATATAGTCCTTATCTAAACACCAACATGAGGGCCGGCCCCCTGCCTGAATGGTTAAGTTCATGCGCTCTGCTTCAAACCAGGGTTTCACTGGTTTGGATCCTGGGCGCGGACATGGCGCCGCTCATCAAGCCATGTTGAGGTGGTGTCCCACGTGCCACAACTAGAAGGACCTACAACTAGAATATACAACTATGTACTGGGGGCTTTGGGGAGAAGAAGAAGAAGGAGGAAAAATAAAAAAATAAAAATAAAAAAATACCAAGATATATGTCCTTTCAGCAATAACTAGCACTGAAAGGACAACTATCACCTAAAATACAAAATGCTAACAAATGGGCTTCTGAAAGTCTGTGTGGGTTCTACAAACTTTTAAATGTACATCAACAAAATTTAGCATATGGAGAGAGGATAGAGAGGTCTAACATTCCCAGTAGCACTACTAAATGCATATACATTACAGGTATATCTATATGTCTGTGACACAAAACTTAACTTTTTATTCCTATCCTCAGGTCTAAAAATTTCACTTAAGATCTCCTAAAATTTTTAAAAATGAAAAGTCATACTTATTTGTGTGTATATGGAAAGACAGGAAGAGTAATTTCATGAGTTAGGAGGCATACCTCGTGTTACTGTGCTTTGTTTTATTGCATTTCACAAAAACTGCATTTTTTACAAGAACCTCCACCAGCAAAAAGATTATGGTTCGCTGAAGGCTCAGATAGTGGTTAGCATTATTCAGCAAAAGAGTATTTTTTAATTAAGGTATGTACATTGGTTTTTTAAAAGACATAATGCTATTGCACATTTAATAGACTACAGTATGGCATAAATATAACTTCTACATGCACTGAGAAACCAAAAAATTTGTGACTCACAAATTTGCGGTGGTCTGGAACTGAACACACAATATCTCCAAGTTATGCCTTTAAGTGATTCCTTGATAATTGAAAAAAACCTTTGTTTACAAATAGATCGTACACATCTTTAGAAATATAAAATAAGGTCATTAGTTTATTGAATAAATTCTTTGCAATCAGATATGTTTCTTTTCCCCATATAGTTTTAAAACTACTCCATTCTTTGGAATAAATCCTACTTGTACAATTTTTACGAATTAGGAATAAAATTCATGCCTCCCACTGAATAAGAAATTATGCACAAACTGTACACTTACTCATACTAATATGCTTTGATACAACAGTTGTAAAGATAATCCTACTTATCATAGCAAAAAAATATTCCATCCCAGTAAACACAGCAAATTTAAGTACCTGCTCAAGTGTCAAAATTTTATGGTCTAATTTACATTTAAAAATTAACTTAATAACAAAGACATTTAATGTACGTGTAGGTTTAATACGTCCTAACATAACAATAAACAATTGAAGGTTGTGTACTCAATGAGCATTATCAAATAAAACAATGCATAGTTGTTTTACTTAATATTAAACATCAGATTTAATTAAAACACTCAAAATAAAAGTTTGAATTCAGGTAGATTGTAATTGTCAATGGTATATGGATTTAAAGACTGTAGAAGTAACATATTATTTCCCAAACTTATAAATTTTAAAGCTAGCTGCCATTAAGCTAATTGCCCTGGGAGGGCAGGATTTCCTATTCCTTGTTTAGAGAACTATGGAATCCATTTAGTTAAAAAAAGGAAAAAAAGACAAGATCTCCAGGTATTGGGTAGATGACAGATTTATGTAAAAGATAGATTTCACCTGTTCCACTGAGCTTCTGGGATAGAGTATGGGAATCCTGGACACAGATATGGGAAGAAGGATCTAGAGCAGAGAGTCCTAAACTTCAGTCACTCAAGTACCAGCTTTGCAATTTTTGTCAGACCTTATGGTATTATATCCTTAATATTCTTCCTTAATTTGACTTGCTTCTTTCTTCAATACTCACTTTCACCTTGCCCTAAAAAACACCCATGAGTGGCCGGCCCAGTGGCGTAGTCGTTAAGTTTGCGTGTTCTGCTTTGGTGGCCCAGGGTTCATGAGCTTGTATCCTGAGTATGGACATACACACTGCTCATTAAGCCATGCTGTGGTGGCATCCCACATATAAAATAGAGGAAGATTGGCACAGATGTTAGCACAGGGCCAATCTTCCTCACCAAAAAACCCCCAAAACAACACCCATGAAATCACTGACTTATTATACTATTAATATTTAATAGTATTAATATACTTAATATACTATTAGTATTTTTTGTTCAAACATACATAAAATATATATCTTAAAAATTTAAGAGATTGTCTTTGTACCACATGACGTCATCTTGCAGACTCTGCTTAGGAAACCACACTGGTCTTAGCAAACGGCCCAGCAACACATATGGTGATACAGGGCATAGGAATAAACATAACCAGTAAGAAATTCCCATAGATGGGAAATGGCTGATGAATATCAAAGTCTTGCATGTATTGTGTTTACCCTCATTTCATAAACTTCTATGTTATGTACAACAATCTTATGTTAGGTTTGAAAGAAGAGAGCAGAAGTCCTAGAATTCCAGGGGTGACTACAAGAAAAATAAATAGCTAAAATTTATGGCATGTTTACCATGTGCCACACATTGAAAAAAGTTGTAACTTTGTATGGTTGATTTCACTTAAATTTGACAATTCTGTGAGGTAGTATTATTCCTTCATTTTATAAATAAAGAGACAGGCCTAAGAGTACTTAAGAAATTTACTTCAGGTCACACGCTAGCCAACAGCAGTCAGGACTTGAACACAGGTCTTCTAACACAGATCCTAGACACTGACTCACTAAGCTAAGTTGCCAGACTTTAAGAAATCTACAAATGTTACATCTGTAAATATACTACATTTCAGTTAGTAAAGTACAAGGGTTTAGCTAAAAGCAAAAGTAACTGCCATTTCCCAGAATATTAAAAATCAACTTCTCTCCAAGAAAGAAGAAAGAAAAACCACTGCCTTTCATTAGAAAACCGCTGTTTTCTCCAATGTAGAAAACATTATAAATCATTTAACATGACAATTCTAACAATCACTTAACTTTCAATAAACATTCACTGAAGAAAATCTGGAAAATACAGAAAAATAAAAGAAGAAATAAAAATCATCCATAACCTCACTACCCAGAAAATCATTATTAACACTTTATTAAATCTCCTTTCAGACTTTTATCAATAAATAGATTATAAATGTGCAAACACTTACATATACACATATTTATAAGATTAACACATTTGACCCTTTTCCCACTACTCAGAAAATATGAAGTTTCTCATGTTGTTATTCCATAACTTAAAAAGATTAATATTCAGTTTCCAAACATGTTCTGACATTCTGAGGAAGGAAACTCTGTAAGTGGGTATAATAACATTTCTTTTGTTCAATTGTGTTTTAAATGTAAAGAGAAAAATAAAAGAGCTTGTCTTTAAAAATATGCAATAAAGCAAGTTAAGAAAATACTAAAGGAAAATTTACGCCAATTAAGTATCAGGTATGCCATGGAAAGTAAGTTTACAAATGAAGGCACAACTACAAATCAGGAGAGCAAGAGGTAAAGTGCAGCGATCCATTTCATATCCTGGGCATCAGAGGAGTTCTCTCTGCTGAGAGACAAAAATCCATCGTGGGAAAAGTCTTCCGGCCTTTCCCTCCACCCCCATCTTTGCTATTTCTGACCTAGAAGAAAGATGAAGCAATACTGGGGAGAGGAAAAATGCTTTGAGGAATTCTCTGAAGTTAATGATTACCTTCCAGAGAAAAGGGGTTCATTAAAGACACCAAGCACCACTGGCGGAAGGAGAAAGCTGAGATATTCTCTACTCTCAGATGAAGTTTCTGCAAGAGAATAATCAGAGTAAATCTTGTTGAGAGGCAAAGAACTGATTAAACACCTGGGACTTTTTGATATTTTAAGCACAATTTTCAGGATGTAGATTTTATGGTCAGTCCTGTGATATTTTCCCTAAGAATTTAAAATTCATTTACTTTTTGAATCGGCTTTATAAGCCCAAGTGTGAAAATCGCCCTCCCATTTCAGTATCTTGGCCATTCAGTTATCCCCCCAGTGGCAAACATGATGATCAATTTCTGAAGTAATCTCCTAGGGATAGGTTATAGATATACAAGCAAATCTATTTGTAGGAAAATTTTTCTTTTTAGGACACAAACAGTAGGATACCGATTGTTATGGACTAAACGTTGTGTACCTCCAATAGGCATATGTTGAAATCTTAAGCGACAGTGTGATGCTATTAGGAGGTGGGGACTTTTGGAAAGTGTTTAGGTCATAAGGGTGGAGCCCTCATGAATGAGATTAGTGCCCTTAGAAAACAGATACTAGACAGCCCTCTGCCCTCCACCATGTGGGAATACAACAAGAAGACAGCAACCTGCAAGCCAGGAAGAAGGTCCTCACTAGACATCAGATCTGCTAGAACTTTGATCTTGGACTTCCCAGCCTCTGCAACTGTGAGAAATAAATGTTTGTTGTCTAAGTCACCCACGCTATAGTAATTTGTTATAGCAGCCCGAGCAGACTAAGATACCAATTGTACTGTTTTGTACTTTGCTTTTTTATGCCTTAATAACTTACCTTGGAAATTTTTACAAGAGTATAAAAAGATCTCTGTCATAATTTTCAGTAAACATGAATAGTACATAGAATGGCTATATCATAATTTTTTAAACCAGTTCTTTATTGATGGATACTTAGATTGTTACCAATCTTCTGATATTATGAACAATGCTACAATGAATAACCTTATACATATGTCTTTCTAAATAAGTACAAATACATGCCTGAGCTAAGAATTGCTAGGTCAAATGGAATGTGCATTTGTAATTTTGATAGCTATTTCCAAATTACCCTTATAAAGCTTGCACTAATTTAACTCCCACAAAGAGTAGGTGAAAGAACATTTTCTCCTATATCCTTACCTTTTGATCTTTGTCATACGTAGGTTAAAAATAGCAACTTACTGTAATTTTAATTTTTCTTTTTTGAGGAAGATCAGCCCTGAGCTAACTGCTGCCAATCCTCCTGTCTTTGCTGAGGAAGACTGGCCCTGAGCTAACATCCATGCCCATCTTCCTCTACTTTCTATGTGGGACACCTACCACCACATGGCATGCCAAGCGGTGCCATGTCTGCACCCGGGATCTGAACCGGCGAACCCCGGGCCACTGAGAAGCGGAACGTGTGAACTTAACCTCTGTGCCACCAGGCCGGGCCCCTAATTTTTATTTTTTGAACGAGGTTAGCACCATTTCATTTTAAGAGACTTTGAACTTCTTTTTCTGTGAATTATTTGTTCAAGTCCTTTGACTGTTTTTCTATTAGCTATTGGTCTTTTACTTAATGATTTGTAGGAGTCCTTTATATATTTGAGAAGTTTATATATTTAAGAATGATTATAATTGACATGAATTGCAAATATTTTTTCAAAGTTTGTCTTTTCAGCTTTATACTATTTTTTTGCATTTGGAATTTTTAAAATAATGTAGTTGAATTTTTTAAACCTTTTGTTTTCCTAATAAAACTTTTCTCATTCCGCCACGTTCCTTCCTTCTCTTATGGCTTCATTTTCACATCCTAAATATTTTTAAATAAAATAGCTGTTATCACTTAGGAGAAAAATTCCTTTTAAAGGTAATCCCAGCAATCTCATTTCAGAATTTACCCTGAAGATATACTTCCAACAACACAGAAATGCATATGCACAAGAGCACTCATTATGGTATTATTTGCAATTGCAAAACACTGGAAATTATTTAAATGGCCAAGCATAGGAGATTGGTTAAGTAAAAAAAAAAAAAAAAAAAAACAGCAACGGAGTACTATTCAGCTGTGAAAGAGAATGAAGATCCCTACTATGTGAGATTTCCAGAAGATACTGAAGTGAAAAAAAGCAAAGTACAAAAAAAAATATATATATAAAGAACATACAGTCATGTGTCACTTAATGACAGGATACATTCTGAGAAATGTGTCCTTACACGATTTCATCATTGTGCAAACATCATAAAGTGTACTTAGACAAACCTAGATGGTAGGCTAAGCTATATGGTACTAATCTTACGGGACCACCATCATATACGCGGTCTGTTGTCGAGCAAAACATTGTTATGCGGCACAAGACTGTATATATTATAATACCTATACCATACACTATATATATATAATTGCTGCTATAGATTATTATAATATTACATACATAGATTATTGCTTATTGTTACAAAAAGAAACATAGGAAGATAAATCAGAAAACAATGAATTGCTGGGAAGATGGCAGCATAGGAGGACTCTAAACTCAGCTCCTCCCACAGACACAACAAATTTACAACTACCCTTGGAACAACTACCCCTGAGAAATGAAAACTAGACAAAAAGAATCCCCACACAAGGGACAGTACTGACTGAGGTGGAAGACACAGAAATACCTTTCAGGAGAGGAAAAAGCCACATTCCAGTCGCAGTGCTTCACAGCCAGGTTATCATTCAGAATGGAAGGAGAGATAAAGAGTTTCCCAGACAAACAAAAATTAAAGGAGTTTATCAGCAAGAAACCAGTTTTACAAGAAATACTAAAGGGACTTATTTAAGTGGGAAAGAGAAGCCCACAAATAGGAATAAGAAAATATATTTTTTAAAAAAAAGGTAATAAAATCACTGGCAAAGGCAAAAATATAGTAAAGGTAGCAGATCAACCACCTATGAAGAGAATATGAAGGTCAAAAGACAAAAGTACTAAAATCACCTATTTCAATGATAAGACGGCAATGGATACACATACACCCAAAAAGAGCTTAGATATGATATCAAAAACATAAAATGTGGGAGGAGGGGAATAAAAGAGTAGAGCTTTTAGAAAGAGGTCAAACTAAAGAGACCATCAACTCAATATAGATTGTATATATGTACGTTATTATATACAAAACTCATGGTAATCACAAACCAGAAACCTATAATAAATACACAAAAATTTAAGAGAAAGGAACCCAAACATAATACTAAAGAAAGCCATCAAACCACAAGGGAAGAGGGCAAGAGAAGAAGAAAGGAACAGAGAAGAACTACTAAAATACCCAGAAAAAAAGGTAACAAAATGGCACTAAGTACATACTTATCAATAACTACTTTACATGCCAATGGACGAAATTCTCCAATCAAAAGACATAGGGTGGCTGACTGGATAGAAAAACAAGACCCACATATATGCTGCATACAAGAGACACACTACAGACCTAAAGACACTCACAAACTGAAAGTGAAGGGATGGAAAAAGATACTCCATGCAAATGGCAATGAAAAGAAAACTGGGGTAGCAATACTTCTATCAGACAAATAGACATTAAAACAAAAACTGTAACAAGAGACAAAGAAGGGGACTGCATAACAATAAAGGGAACAATCCAACTAGAGAATATAACACTTGTAAATATCTATGCATTCAACATAGGAGGACCTAAATATATAAAGCAATTATTAACATAAAATGAGAAATAGCAATACAATAATAGTAGCTGACTTTAACACTCCATTTACACCAATGGATAGATCATCCAAACAGAAGATCAATAAGGAAACATTGGCTTTAAAAGACATTTTTGACGAGATGGACTTAGTAGATAGATGCAGAACATTCCATCCAAAACCTACAGAATACACATTCTTTTTGAATGCATATGGAACATTCTCCAGGATGGATCACATATTAGGCCACAAAACAAGTCTCAATAAATTTAAGACTGAAATAATACCAAGCATCTTCTCTGACCACAATGGTATGAAATAGAAACAACTACAGGGAGAAAATTGGAAAAGCCACAATTATGTGGAGATTAAACAAAATGCTACTGAACAATGATTGAGTCAATGAAGAAATCAAAGGAGAAGTCAACGAATGCCTGGAGACAAATGAAAAGACGACATGCCAAAATTTATGGATACAGCAAAAGTGGTTCTAAGACAGAAGTTTATAGCAATGCAGGCATACCTCAACAAACAAGAAAAGTCTCAAATAAACAATCTAACAGTGCACCTAAATGAACTGGAAAAAGAAGAACAAACAAAGCCCTCAATCAGTAGAAGAAAGGAAATAATAAAAATCAGAGTAGAAATAAATGAAACAGAGACTAAAAAAACAATAGAAAAAAAAACCCAATGAAACTAAGAGCTGGTTATTTGAAAAGATAAACAAAATTGACAAACCTTTACCTAGACTCACCAAGAAAAAAAGAAAGAAGGCTCAAATAAATAAAATCAGAAATGAAAGAGGAGAAATTACAACAGACACTTCAGAAATACAAAAGATTATAAGAGAATACTGAGAAAAGCTATATGCCAACAAATTGGATAATGTAGAGGAAATGGATAAATTCTTAGAATCATACAACCATCCAAAAGTGAATCAATAGGAAATGGAGAATTTGAATAGACCAATTGCCAGTAAGGAGATCAAAACAGTAATCAAAAACCTCCCATAAAATAAAAGTCTAGGACCAGACAGCTTCCCTGGTGGATTCTAGCAAACTTTCAAAGAAAACAGTATCTATCCTTCTCAAACTCTTCCCAAAAACTGAAGAGGAGGGGAAGCTTCCTAACTCATTTTACAAGGCCAAGATTACCCTAATACCAAAAGACAAGTACAACACAAAAAAAGAAAATTACAGGCCAATATTACTCATGGACATCGATGCAAAAATCCTCAACAAAATATTAGCAAATCGAACACAATCCATTAAAAAGATCATACACATTCAAAGAAGATTTAATACCCATCCTTCTCAAACTATCCCAAAAAGTTGAAGAAGATGGAACACTTGCTAACACATTTTATGAGGTCAACATCACTCTGATTCCAAAGCCAAACAAGGACAACACAAAGAAGGAAAACTAGAGGCCAACATTGCAGGTGAACAAAGGTGCAAAAATCCTCAGTAAAATATTGGCAAACCAAATACAGCAATACATTAAAAGGATCAAAGACCGTGATGAAGTGAGATTTATACCAGGGACACAGGGAAGGTTCAACATCCACAAATCAATGTGATACACCACATTAACAAAATGAGGAATAAAAACCACATGATTATCTCAATAGATGCAAAGAAAGCATTTGATAAGATACAGCATCCATTTATGATAAAAACTCTAAATAAAATGAGTACAGAAGGAAAGTACCTCAACATAATAAAGGCCATATATGACAAACCCACAGCAAATATCATTCTCAATGGAGAAAAACTGAAAGTTATCTCTCTAAGAACAGGAACCAGACAAGGATGCCCACTTTCACCACTCCTACTTAACATAGTATGGGAAGTCCTAGCCAGAACAATCAATCAAGAAAAAGAAATAAAAGTGTTTCAAATTGGAAAGGAAGACGTGAAACTGTCAATATTTACAGATGACATCATTTTATATACAGAAAACTCTAAAGAATTCATCAAAAAAATTTTAGAAATAATAAATGAATATGGCAAAGTTGTAGGATACAAAATCAACATACAAGTGTTTCTATATACTAACAACAAAGCAGCAGAAAGAGAAAGTAAGAATATAATCCTGGGGCCGGCCCAGTGGCGTAGTGGTTAAATTCACGTACTCCGCTTCAGCGGCCTGGGGTTTGCAGGTGTGGATCCCAGGCGGGGACTTGCACACTGCTTATCCAGCCATGATGTTGCAGTGTGCCGCATACAAAAAACAGAGGAAGATGGCACAGATGTTAGCTCAGTGACAATCTTCCTCAAGCAAAAAGAGGTGGATTGGCAACAGATGTTAGCTCAGGGCCAAACTTCCTCACCCGCCTTCCCCCCCAAAAGAATACAATCCCATTTACCATTGCAACAAAAAAAATTTAAAATACCTAGGAATAAATTTAACCAAAGAGGTGAAAGACCTGTACACTGAAAACTGTAAACATTGTTGCAAGAAACTGAAGACACAAAGAAATGGAAAGATATCCCACACACTTAGATGGGAAGAACTAACACAGTTAAAATGTCCATACTTCCTAAAGCAATCTATAGAGTTGATGCACTCTCTATCAAAGTTGTAATGACATTTTTCACAGAAATAAAACAAAGAATCCTAAAATTTATATGGAACAACAAAAGACCCCAAAGAGCCAGAGGAATTTTGAGAGAAAATAACAAAGCTGGAGGTATCACATTCCTTGATTTCAAAATATACCACAAAACTATAGTAATCAAAACAGCATGGTACTGGCACAAAAACAGACACACAGATCAATGGAACAGAATGGAGAGCCCAGAAATAAACCCACACCTCTATGGACAGCTAATTTTCGGCAAGGGAGCCAAGAACATACAATGGAGAAAGGAAAGTCTCTTCAATAAATGGTGATGGGAAAAGTGGACAGCCACATGCAAAAGAATGAAAGTAGACCATCACCTTACACCACACACAAAAACTAACTCAAAATGGATTAAAGACTTGAATGTAAGACCTGAAACTATAAAACTTCTAGAAGAAAACACAGGCAGTACCCTCTTCAACATTGGTCTTAGCAGTATCTTTTTGAATACTATGTCTCTCCAGGCAAGAAAAAATAACAAATGGACTACATCAAACTAAAAAGCTTCTGCAAAGCAAAGGAAACCAATAAGATGAAAAGATAACCTAACAACTGGGAGAAGATATCTGCAAATCATATATCTGATAAGGGGTTAATATCCAAAATATATAAAGAACTTGCACATCTCAACAAGAAAAAAACTAACAACCCAGTTAAAAAACGGGCAAAAAATCTGAACAGACATTTCTCCAAAGAAGATATACATGGCCAATAGGCATGAGAAAAGATGTCCAACATCATTACTTATTAGGGAAATGCAAATCAAAACTACAATGAAATAGCACCTCACACCCAACAGAATGGCTATAATTAATAAGAAATAACAACTGTTGGAGAGGAGGTGGAGACAAGGGAACTCTTATACCCTGCTGGTCAGAGTGCAAACTGGGGTAGTCACTATGGAAGACAGTATGTAGATGCCTCAAAAAATTAAGAATAGAACTACCACACGATCCAGCTATTCCACTGCTGGATATTTATCCAAAGAACACGAAAACATGAATGCATAGAGATAGATGCACTGTTATGTTCACTGTGACATTATTCACAGCAGCCAAGACTTGGAAGCAATCTAGATGCCCATCAAGGGACAAATGAATAAAGATGGTGTGGTATATATATACAATGGAATACTATTCAGCCATAAAAAAGATGAATTTTTGCCATTTTCAACAACATGGATGGACCTTGAAGGTATTATGCTAAGCAAAATAAGTCAGAGGCAGAGAGTCAAATACATATGACCTCACTCATAAATAGAAGATAACAACAACAACAAACGAACACACAGAGACAGAGAATGGATTGGTGATTACCAGAGGGGAAGGGGGGAGGAGAGAGGGTTAGAGGGGTGATTAGGCACATATGTGTGGTGATAGATGGTAATTAGTCTCTGGGTGATGAACATGATATAATCTACACAGAAATTGAAATATAATGATGTACATCTAAAATTTATATGTTATAAATCAATGTTACCTCAATTAAAAAAAGCTCTATTTCATACTGTTCACAATTTTGTTTAGAGTAATATGATCATTGTAGAAGCCAAATGATAACTTATTCAATAAAACCATCATGTATTATAAAACAAAGAAAACAATGAAGATGGTTATCTAAAAGGGGGAAGGGTAATTAGTTAATTAGGTGGAAATGATATGGAATTGAGTGGCACCTATCTGAGTATACATTTTTGAATAAGTCTGAAAGCATGTTAATGTTCTATATATTCAAAAAATAAATCAACATGGATGTGAAAGGAAAAACAGAAAACGAAAGCAAACTGAAACAAACCCAACTTTATTTCAAAGTAATATAACCACGCTGAAGGGGAAAAGAAAAGAAAGAACTACACCAGGTAACTTATGAGCACAGTATTTGACTTATATCCTCAGTCTTGGGCAGGAAGAGAACAGCCAACACATCCTGAACTGCTTGTAGTATGTTGGTTTTCCACAGTGGTGTGGGTGAGGCAATTCTGAAACTATTTTAGATGTTTTATAGGATTTACCAAACGAGTAAATGTGCTAATGTTATTGAAAGCCAGGGTTCTCATTGTGGAAGAACATACAAACATGAAATGGGAAAGGCAAAAAGAATAATGTGGGACAGATTGAAATTGGAGACATCAGTTACTCATGATAATTAAGATAAATATATATTTGTATATGTATTTATGCATTTTCATGTATACAGGTATATGTACGTATATGAACACATATACAGGGGTATATTTTCCTAGTTCTATTTGCAGAAAGAGCCTGGAAGCAAAGACCCTAAGAGCAGTAAGAACTCCAAGAGCCCAAATCCTCGTCTCTATGCCATTAAGCACCAAAGAAACCAGCATTCCTCAGAGAAATAGATGATTCCAGGAGTAGAGCAGGGTGAGTTCAAGATGAGCCTGGGGCATCTTGCTGTGCCAGAAAGTGAGAGTTCTTAAAATAGTAACAATAATAATAATAATAATAATAGGGGCCCATCACAAGGACCTAAAACCAGCTTACAGGGGCTGACACTGGCCAAACGTGGATACTCTGAGCACCAAAATAACTAAGCAAGTACAGACCAGCAATTGTTAAAGTGTGGTGGGGAGCTCTACGGGGTGCCTATGACCCTTGTAAGGGTTCTGTGAGGCCAAAACTATTTTGATGATAATACTAAGATGTTATTTGGCTTTTTCATTTTCATTCTTTCATGAATGTACATGAAGTTTTCCAGAGGCTAAATGATATGTCATAAAGCAACATACTGAATGAGGAAGCAGATATGAAAACTCCAGCTGTCTTTTATTAAGCCAGACATTAGGGAGATTTGCAAAACATAAAGCAATGCTACTCTTTTCTCTAAATGTTTCTCATTGGGAAAGTACAGTTACTTCTGAGCAAGACTATATTATGTGAACATACAATAGATTTATTAGCATTACTTTTAAATAAATTAATACTTTAAAAACTGTTTTAGTTTCAATATGATAAATACTAATACATATCTCATAAGCGAAGATCTTTCAGTAATTGTGATGAGTTTTAAAGGGATCCTGAGACCAAAAAGCTTGTACTATATACACCACTGGAAAAAAATAGAAACCCATAAAGGCAAACCACTAAAAGATATAAATAGATGGACAAATAAATAAAATGGAGAGATAAAAGGGCTCTTGCCTGTCATGGAGCTGAATAGTAAATGTGGAGAAAGTGTCAGAGCTGGAATATCATTTTGGAACCATCATGATGAAGATTGGTTCTGGTAAGAATCATTAATGGAAGGGAATTTCGTCTTTTGTTTATATTTGGAAATAATTGCTCTTTCCTCTGCACACAGGGTGTTCTTACACATTTGAAACTTTGACAAGACTGACATATTAAAAGGACAGCTGGGTTAGAAATTATAAAATTTCTAACTTGGTACCTATAAATACTGCCTTCGTAGGGTCTTAGCGACCCTGTAGGTGGCTAAGACCCTTGATAGGTGCCAGTCTGAGGCAGGTGACACCAATGGTCCTGAAGAATGAGATAGCAGACTTAGGCATCTCTCCTTCCCAGGGTCACTACTCCTTCCCTAATTCATCTACACACGATTAAAGTCTTTCATCTTTAAATTCTGGAGCTTCAGAATTCACAAGATATTTATCACAATGGTGGAGGAATTTTCTTCCACAAGTACCAAATCAAAGCTGGAGGCCTATATTGGCTACGACCCACGAGCATATGTGATCCTTGATGAGGGTTTTCAACCAGGTGTCTACTTCCAGCCCAACACTTCCGACGAGTGGGGTGTCACGAGGAAGGATGAATGGAATGTGGAGGCGACTTTGGGGTGAACAGACAGGCTGGACTAAGTGAGGTGACAAATCTCTGAGACAACTATCCCCTTGTAAATAAGCAAGATTCAGGTCTTTGATGCCTGACAGAAGCCCCTGGCTTGGAGGAATGGTGGTGAAGTAGGTAGGATGGCCAAGCTAAAACCTCTTGTGTTTGACTAATATCTGGCTCTTTACCCTAGTGGCAATGATCAGTGCAACCCAGTGATAATTTGAAATCAGTTCATCTGGTGATGTATAAAAGACTGATCTTTGCAAACAAAAGAAGGCTTGAAAGTATCAATGCATAATACAGGAAAGCGAAGGCTACTGAAAGCCAAGAACCATACTACATATATTAGATTTGGGGACTTTAAACTTTGTTATTCTGAAGCATTGTAAATTTTAAAAAACATCAACTAGTACTAAAATAAGGATCCTTACACTGAAAATCATTTTCACATATGACTTAAAGCATAATTTGACTGAAGTTACTCAGATGTAGCATCTAGGTATTAAGAGCCTGCTTACGTACCAAGCAACGTTTAGGTATCTTCCACATATTACCTATCTTTAAAACAATCTTTTACAGATTAGGAAAAAGAGGCATAGGGTGATGAGCTTATCCAAATGTATATAGCTAATTAAAGTAGTATAGCCAGCATTTGAACCTAAGTGTCTTTCTGACTCCCAATGGTAAGTATTTTCCATTTAAGATTTTAAAATTAGCACTTACAAAGTTTGCATACTGTACCATGACAGATATCCAATTAAAAACCAACATTTTATTCATAACTATAGTAAGCTATTATTTTCCCATAGTGATCAAATGAGGCTTCCTGCTTGATAAAATGTGATGATTCTATAATTTGACATATTCTACATATATTTATGTGAGCATGGAAGACTGTCTCAGCAGGTCTCAGCAGGTAATACTTTCTTAAAGCAATTAAAGAGGCCTTCCAGAGAAGCTTTCAGAATTTTTTAGACTGCCACACAGTTCAATGGATTACCTCAAATCTTATTACGGGAAACCTTACAGGTTTCCCGTAAAGAATCTCAGCTGCTTCTATCTTCGAAAATCTGAAATTATATCAAGTGTTTCATTATTCTGAAATGCCCGATATATTATAGCTTAGTCTTTCAGGACCAAAAAGCTGAAAGGTTTTAAACTATACTCAGAAAGACAGCAAAAAAATTCTAAGAGACCTATTTCCTGTATTAGTGTAAACATTTTGTGGCAAGTTTATAGCACATCAATAATCTTTTGTTTAAACCTGACTTCCTTAATTTTTTAAAAGCCATAAATAAAATTTGTAAGATTTAACTTTGAAGTACATATGAAGAATATCACAATTTAAGGAAAAAACATGAACCTATTGTACATTTGTGTCTGTGCTTTCCACGTGGACAATAAACTCTTATTTACTGTTTTTTTTTTAAGTTCCATAGTAACATTATATGCAAACAAAAATTTAAAGTTTTAAAAATATGTTATTCTACCAACAAATAGATATTGAATAGTCTATTGCATTAATCTAGGAAGATTTATAGCCAAAAGTTAAATAGGTTTTCTGATTGTATTCCCAAATCAAGCACATACGTCTTAGAAATGTCTAGCATTTTACTTCATTTACTTCCTTTCCATTACAGTGGAAATCAAACATTGAAAATAGTTATGTTTTAGAAATAAAGAAAAAACACTTGAATGTTATATAAAAAATCATTTATTTTCCAAACTGCAAAAAATTTTTAATCCTCGGAAAAAGCATGGCTGTAATTACAGTTGCCTCTCCACCCCCAAAAGGAGATAACTATTAAAAAGAAAAATTCAAATGATGGACTCGTGACAATTTAGTCCATATAATAATGTGTTCACTCCAAAGAACTGAAAGAGAAGCAGCCGTTTCAGGTTTTGATTGATGTGAAGGAAATCAGTATTTGAAAGTACTTTATTCACCTAATACCTTCTACATTCTATGTAGAGCTAAATTATCTCCAATGTATAAAGTATATTTATAATTGGGAGTTTGAGCATTTAACAAAATAACATAAGAAAGCAACATTAGGTGATTATGCTATGACTACATCTGAATCATAACAGATGAGTTAAAATGTCTTAAATATGCATAAGAAGGGAAGGAAAAAAGGAGGAGACAAAAAAATTTTTCAGGCTTTAAGACACATCAGATGGAAATTACAGGTTTTAAAAAGACTTTTACAATAAGGAAATTTATGACTGATTGGAAAAAATCTTCATTTTATAGTAACAGTCACTAACTAAAGCAAGCAAATTTCAATCTGGTACATCCTTAATATAAAAAGGAATAATATTTTCTCTTCTCAAAATTAGCACACACTCATGGTGTGCTATAAACCAGTATAATCAAGTATTCGATTTTCACTTTGAGAGTCTAACTTGAACACTTGGGGCTGTCAATAGAGAGGTAAAGAGAGACTTAAGGAATTAATAAAAAATGGCGATAAATATTACTAGAATTTAGACAATTATAAAATTATGCCATTTGTAAAGCTTAGGCCGAGCCCAAGCTTTATTTTCAAATTTGAAATGTAGAAGATATGGCTGATTACTTGATTGATTTCTAGATCCAAATAATTTCATAGAAATCAAGTATTACTTGGCCATTTATCAAAGATCATAAAAGAGTCCAGGACTCTGCTGTTAGCTACTGTTACTAATTCAGAGAATATATGATACTTTTAAATATGAATAATTTAGTGAAAAGAGTACATTTTGTGCTGCATTAGTCTTAATTTTAAAAATATATATTTATTAATCTATCAAATTACTAATACCCTTCATTAATCTATTTAATATATTTAACCATCAGACACTACTTATCATTAATGAATATAAATCTATTTTGATATAGAAAGAGACCAAATAATCACCTAATAAAATGTGATATTCATCAGCTTCAAAGGAACTATACTAGTATTTGTGAACTAGATCCCCGAGTATAAAAATTGGGCTCAACTGGTAAGAGGTTGAGGTATTAATAATTTTCAAACTCTTTTCTTTAAAAATATCTTCAATAGAGGTTGAGTTTATGAAACTGTCCAAAGCGGAGCTTCTTTCTCTGGTTGAAGAGGAGTCCAGAGTACCATTTACCTTTTCTCTGTCTCCTCCCCACCATGGAGGCAAATTCCTCACACTTCTAAGGGCTCTAAGGAGCCCTGTGAAAAATCACTGATTCAGACCAAGTATTGCACTTTTGAGATTGCAAAATCCATCCATGAATGTACACTGGTTCCCTAAACAAAATCAAGATCTTGTGAATGGCAGAAAGATCATCATATATTTGCTTTCTTCCCTATCCCATCTACACAGTCACAACCTCCTGGGTAATCAGGTATGGCAATGTAGGACTTTTCTTGCAGTTCCACACCCCAAGGAGATATAAGGCCTACTTCAGTTGTGGATCTATGATTTAAGGCTAGAACCTGACTTAAGGCTTGCTTCCACTGTTTAGATCGGATAAATTCAGTGAGAAATCATTCTCTCACTTTGGAGCAAGACGTCCTTAGCAAAAGGAAAGAAGTCTGAATAGCAAAGAGGAAAAAACACCTCTTCAATTCATGGGCTCTCAAGGAAGCAGGCCTTCACCAGAGAGGCATTCTCAATATTTCCTTCAGTCCCTCAGACCTGGAGGCTCCTGTGAAGGGGAAGAGATTGAGGTAGTCTGAGGCCAAGCACAAGCAGTGAAGGAAAGACAGAAACGAAAATTCCAGCAAGAGCAATTTATTTATAGCATCCCATTATTTTAGTCATGAGTTTAAACTTTCTCTATGACAAAACTTTACCTTGGCTAATAACTAATATAATTGGATGACATAAATTTAACCTTCATTCTCTACCCCAGCTCACATGCTAATAAACTGACTTCGCCAAGAGGAAGGCTGTAGTAGCATGAAAGGGGAAGATTGGTCCTTGTGAAAGTTGCAATAAAGACCATTCATCCTGCTATTTTTATCTACTTACTCCTTATTTTCCACTGATGTTTGAAAAGACAAAGACTACAGTCACAAATAGTGAAGATCTGCAAAATGGTAGTACTGCTTTAAGATGGGTGTCTCCAAGAATATCATGCACATAAAAGTAGAGACTGCCTCTGCTCAAGGGTGTACTGGTAATGCATATTAGGATATTTACCTACAGAAGAATCAAATAATCGCACTTAAAAATTCTTTATTCTTAGTAATAAAAAACCTTAACACTTTTTCCTACTTCTTTATAAGCTTCCAAGGTCCAGAGATCATAGAGTTTAGTCTAATTTGGCAATATAATAACATTATGTTAATAAAGTTTATTAATCTATGTTATCTGACTCATTTAGGAGATGAGCAGAATCATATTTATGGAGCAACAATTATGTGCATGATACTTATTAGACACTTTTATTTTTATTTTCTTGTTTAATTCTCACAATAATCTTCATTTTTATAACTGAGTAAACTACAGCTCAAAGAAAATGTTATAGATGAGGAAAGGTGTGTTTTGAATTATATCTAATTTTCACACAGAAATTTAAGAAAATGTACTAGTACAGTCGCTTCCTATGCTACAAAAAACTAATGTGTCAACCTTATGCACATATAATCAGGTTCACACTGGTTCCCTTTTTTTTCTGCCTTCCTTTAACAACTCAGTTTAAAACCACTTTGTATATACTTCCTACATCCTCCCTTTGCTTTAAGCCATAGAGCAACCTAACTATTGTGTGACAATAGCACCACCTATTGGCTGGCAAACGGATTGGAATAATCCAAAATAGCATCTGCATCCTTGCCCTTCCAGAAAGACCTACACACAATTTTTGGGGGCTCTCCTTTTTTTCTGCCTTTTATTACTAAACCCACCTGAAAAAAAATTCAGCTGAGTTAAAACCACTTGAAAAATTTTTTTTCTCATATATCATATATATATCTTACATATCAATTTTTTTCTTCATCTCTCCTTTTACAAACCTTTAGTTATTATATCTCTGATTCAACTGCTCATCAATATGTGTTTTTGCTAATGTGCAGCAATGCAGACGAAATTTGATTAAAAGGGATTTGTGAATTATTCTGAAAACTGAACTACCATTTATAATACAATTTCTATGAAAAAAAACATGTTGAATTTAAACAAGCTGCTTACAGGTAACTTCTGGAATTCAAGTAATTTGTAGGTTAGGTACTTCCTCTATTACTAAAACATGTAAAGCATTATGTCTTTCACTCTGGTTTCTAAGGCAAAGGAATAGAACACTGATACAAAGCAATATCGCATACATTTCCCCCCTCTTCAGAGGTGATGAACATCTGCCTTGTCCTGTGGAATCTGAATCTTGCACTACACATGGTAGAACACTCAAAAATATTTGTTGATAATAATGATGAGGTCCATTGCTATTTTGCAGTGGCTCATTAAAGTTACACCAATGACATAGGAGAGAACAGCTCTCATTATTTTGACTTTTATTTCTATGCTGAAAACTACCAGGATTATAGCTATAACTCTAACTATTTAATGAGCTCCAATCATGAACTCCTGTTTAAAGCCATGCTCTACTTGGATGTTCTTACACTTCTGTTACACAGAGTTCTGTGTCTTCCTGTAATATGTCCTTAGCATATAGTTACTGAAGTGTCCTATCTTTATGGTAAGTCCTATAAGTTCCACCTGTGGGAATACTGTTTTGGAGCAGGGGAAACATGTAAGACACTCCATGCCAATTGGTCAATATGAAGTCATTTTTGTTGCTGGTATCAATCAATCAAGTAGCAATGGGTTTTTGTCCTTTGGCCTTTGCCCTGTATCTCAGTTCTAGAAACTGCTCCTGAAATCCTGATTTGAGTCCAATTTCTTATGGGCAGGGAAGACGGCCACTGCCCCATATATATCATAACCATAACTGCTCTCACCTGCTTAGACAGAGTCTGCTCTCAGTGGAAAGACAGACCCTACTCCCTTACACTTATTCTATGGTCTACTGAGATCTGTGTGTGGCCTAATGCTGATGTCAACTGCTCAGGACCTTCTCCTCACTGTTAGCTATATTCCTGCCTTGGAAATCACCTGCCTAGGACTATTTTAATGGCTTCCTCACGACTTGGAAACCTATGGTGTGGCTTGTTTAATCAGTAATTATGACATCCACCTCTCCTGAGCCCCAAATGCTTTTCTTTCCAAATGTCTCAAATCTTTTGATAGTACTATTATTTCCTAATTCAAAAATTTCAGTTGTTTTTACAATATGAATATATTTAACACTACATCTTTATGGTTAAGTTGCTAAGTATTGTTTTTTAATAATTAAAAATTTTTAATTATTAAAAAATAAAAACACTTCAATTGATTTTACCACTACTCCTCTCCCCAACAATGTGAACTTCCAACAAAGAAAATAACGTTCCTCTAATTTGTTCCTTTTATTTTATATTTACGTCACCACCCTCATCCAGGCCTCTCTTGTGTCATGCCTATATTAATAGAAAAACCTAACCATATCGTATTCTGATGTCTATTCTTTATGTTCAGAAATCCTTTCTTTAGGGAACCATTCACTATTCCATTCCACATGATCCTGCTCTGTCCACTGGGTTTGGGCAGGGCTATCACTCCTGTACCTAGAGGTAGGAATGTAAACTAAGTTTGGCCATAGTATTCCCTTTAGCCACAAAACTATTTCACGGATGGGCACATGACTCCAGATGGGCCAATCAGTGTTTTCCGAGGACTTTTGCTGGAGCTTCCAGGAAAGACTTAACCTCTCTGGATCACGAGCTATAAAGACCATACAGACCTGGAACTGCTAGGGCCATCTATCCCACAATGTGGAGAAAACTGATCTACAAATGAAACCAATTCAGAGGAAGGTAGAGTCATCTGACAAAACATTTTCTGATGATACTGATCATCTGAATCTAGCTCAATTTCTGTTGAGCTATATTTTCTAAAATACTATATTAGTTAGGGTAGGCTAAGCTGTACTAACAAATAGATTCTAAAAATGAGGTAGCTTAAACAATAAGAAGTGTATTTCTTTCTTATGTAATAGTCCTGGGTGGATGTTCATGTAGGCCAGTTCTTTCCACATAGTCATTTAAAGATCCAGGCTGAGGGCTATCCAGCCATTTTCAACACAAGACTTTCAAGGTGTCCCTGTGCACTGCCATTTCATTCAGCAAGAAAGAAGAGCAAGCACTGAGAAACACATATGGAGATTTTTATTGGCCAGGTCAGGAAGTGACTCACATCACTTCTACTTACAATGCACTAGAGAAAACTTAGTCATACAGCCACACCTAATTTTAAAGGAAGCTAGTAAATATATTCTAGCTGTGTCCAGCAAGAAGGAGAAAGCAGATTTTGGTAGAAAGCAAGTGGTCTCTACAAATATACTCCTGGATAAAGCCAAATCAACAAAGAAACTGAATATCAGACCATATCATATTGGCTCCCAGAAAAACTGTGTTTATTGAATTAAAAATCTGGTGAAATACCAGTACCCTATGTCAATGCTATTATAAGAAAAATACTCCAGATGTATCAAGTCTATCAAAAATGTTCTCAAGGATACTTAGTAATTACATTGCATAAAGTCTAGTTACAGAAATTGTGGAGAAAGTCACATCAGATATCATTACTAAGGATAAGAGAAAGATAACAAATATCATTTTTCTCTTATTAGACTAGGAAAGATTAATAACACTGACCCAGTGTTATTCAGGGTACAGGAAAATTAACAAGTTCTTGTACTGTTGGGAATGTAAATTAGCCAGTGTGAATTGTGTGACCAACTGTTTCCTTTTCTGGACTAAGTACCAAGAAGCTGAGGAGTGTGGCCACAAGTTATCCCCAGTGGGGTAATTACATGAAATTTTGTAGTTTATTAGTTGATTATTTTTTAACGAGAAACATATTTCTTTTTAGAATAAAAACAAAATGAGGCTATTTTTATTTTTGGAAAACAAAAAACTGTCATATGCCTCCAAAACAGTTGGTTAGATTATTGATCTCATAGCCATTGTGAAGCTCTGACCAGAAGGTGGTCCCTTTTTGAGTGGCTGCTACAAACCTTAGCAGGTAACCAGTTCATATCAGAGCCGCACATCTGGCGCCATGTTTCCCTCACCCTGATTTACTCTCTCCTTTCACTGCAATTTTATGCCTCTATCTTTGAGTCTTCAATCTCATGTCTCTTTTGGAAGAAGGAAGACAATGACCTTATAACACAGTTTTACTGTATCACAACTCTATCACCCTTCCTATACAGAACAAAATTGTACAATGCATATATTTTTATTAAAAAGCAAAAACCTGAGGCCAGCCCAGTGGTGTAGTGGTTAAGTTCAAACACTCTGCTTTGGGAGCATGTGGTTTACGGGTTTGGATCTTAGGTGCAGACCTACACATTGCTTATCAAGCCATGCTGTGGGGGAGTCTCCATACAAAATAGAGGAAGATCGTCACAGATGTTAGCTCAGCAACAATCCTCCTCAAGCAAAAAGAGGAAGACTGGCAACAGATGTTAGCTCAGGGCCAATCTTCCTTACCAAAAAAAAAAAAGAGCAAAAATCCAAATTCTTCACCTTATTATTTACACATTAAAAAATACATAAACATATATTAAATATAAAAATATATTTATAAACAATAAATATTTATTTATATAAATACATGTACACATACACACATTCTGAGTGCCTAGGTCAAACACTGTACATGCTACATATGGGAGAAAGAGAAAAAAGGCTCAAGTTGCTCATAGTCTGTTCAATGGTCTCAATATTTTTTTTCACTGTGACTCACATCAGGACAACCTAATGGCCTCACATTCCCAGAGGCATACCAAGATGTATGCTATGTATAATTATCAGCATGATGGTAACAACTTTGTCTCTGGCTATTACTGATCAGAGACATATTGCATAGTGGTAGTCTCAGGGGTCAGATGGTTAAAAAGACAGACTGACGTCAATATACAGAGATAAGTATTAGAGAAAATGCGATATGCTGATACCAAACAGGAAAAGATAAGAGATCCAGTACTGTGGAGTAAAGACAGTGGGAACTTTCTGTAAGAGATACCTATTAAACAGGAGTTAAGCAGGCAAAGGAAGAGGAAAACAGAGATTACAAGGATCATTCCATAAAACAGAAAATTAAAAGGACAATCGGATTTTACACAGGAAAGATGGTGAAAATATTTTTGGACACATGTATACTTAGTACCATATGTCATCTTTTCTGTATCACTGAAAAGTTAGCTAATCCATACGATAACATTTTTAGATAAATGATTCCAACTTCTTTGAAAAGCAAAATATTTCCAGCCTGACCATTTTAATGAAAATAACTTTTAAAATACTTTAGGGTATATTTTTTTCTGCCTTAGTAAATTAAATACCCTTCATGTACTCACTTTCACTTTGGACCTCACGCTAATTATAAATTAAACATAGCATACTGTAACATAAGCAGGTGTACTGAGATTGGCTTTTTGACTTTTAAGTGATCCCACCACATTATAATAACTCAGTTATTTCTTATTGCCAATCAGTTACTGCTTCTAACTCCCGTGTATCAGCTTTTTTCTAATCTTTTATATATAGAAAATTAAGGGAAAAATTGGCACAGAAAAGATTATTATTGAGCTTGCTAAATCCCTAACCTATTTTTGCACACTACACCAAATCACTAGCTCTGGTTTGAGGACAGCTGTATTCTGTACAATGTTCAAAGTACACAAATTTTGTGATTTATTTTTTTCACACTAACTCAAAGAGATTTTGTTGAGGTTTGGTTTGGTCAATTCCCAGGCAAGTTTTCCTGACTTTTGAGCAGTCATAAGCCTTACTCAAGGACTATCATTTGGGGTATAGTGGAGTAGAAAAGGATTAATTGACACAGTATTCAAATTTAGACTTTTGCCATAATCTCTAAATGAGAGTATACATTCCAATTTTCTGTGTTAAAGTTTGATTTAAAGTATACTACTACACCTCAGATGCACTGGGATAGCTACTATCAAAAAAAAAAAAAAACCACACCACCAAAAAACAGAAAGTAAATGTTGGCAAGGATGTGGACAAATTGGAACCCTTGCGCACTGTTCATGAGAATGTAAAATGGTACAGCTGCTATGGAAAATAGTACGCTGGTCCTCAAAAAAAATTAAATACAGAATTATCATATGATCGAGTAATTCTACTTCTAGGCATATAACCAAAAGAATTCAAAGCAGGATCTCAAAGAGACCTGTACACCCATGTTCACAGCAACACTACTCACAACAGCCAAAAGGCAGGAACAATCCAAGTGTTCACTGATAGATGAATGGATAAACAAAATGTGGTCTATAGTTACAATGGAATATTATTCAGCCTTAAAAAGGAAGGAAATTCTGACACATGCTACAACATGGAAGAAACTTGATGACATTATGCTAAGTGAAATAAGCCAGTCACAAAAAGAGAAATATTGTATGATTCCACTTACGTGAGGTACCTAGAGAAGTCAAATTCATAGAAATAGAAAATTGAATGGTGGTTGCCAGGGGCTGAAGGGAGTTGAGGGGAATGGAATGTTGTTTAATGGGTATAGAGTTTCAGTTTTCTAAGATGAAAAGTTCTGCAGATGGGCTGCACAATAACTTACATAATGTACTTAATACTATTAAGCATATACTTAAAAAAATTAAGATGATAAATTTTATGTCATGTATCTTGCCACAATTATATATATATAATATATAATTATATATTTCCACGATTATATATATATTGACAATTCTTCAACTTCTGTTAATTAGGGAGCAGTCCCCTCAAGCGAATTGACTGGACATTTAGAAGATTCTAGGCTTATCTCAGAAAGTGAGAAGTATGTTTTTCTATATACTTCACTATATCTTGTTCTCCAAGTGAATTACAAACTCCTTATAAATAAACACAGTGTTTTCTGCTTAGTTTACATAGCCAATATTCTCTACTAGACAAAAAGAAAGCAATTCATGCTTGCTGACATGAGAATGTTTAGGTAGCAAGCTACTCTTATTTCCAAATTGCCACCATATAATTTTAAAATAACAAAATTAGAACTGAAAGGAAACTTGGAGATCCTACTAGAATAGTTGGTCATCAAGCTTTTTCTTAAAGCTCTTAAAAACCAAGGGATGGAAACACATTCCTTCATTATTCATTCAATGACATTACCCATTAGGGTGAAAAAAAGTCCTCATAAAATGCCGTGGAACTAGACAGAGATCATGATTGCACAACAGTACAAAGTATTAAACGCCACTATATTGTACATTTTTAAGTGGTTAATTTTATGCTACACAAATTTTATGTCAATTTTTTAAAAATCTTGATATAAATTTGACATTTAAAGATTCCCAAGGATAGAGGCTACAGCATGTAGAGTTGTGGTTGGTCATGGCCATGGACACTGCACTGAAACCTCATGTAAACCTGACAACATAGGAAGAAATAAAATACTTAAGCAACTAGTTCTTTAAATACAGTGCTGCAGGAAAAGTATTTATGGAAACAGGGTGACATGAGATTATGTGAGCTGATATACCTTATCGCCACCACTACCACAGGCTGAAATTATGTATCAAAGGCAATAAGCCTGTGAATTGGAGCTCCTCTCACTTGACAACCTCCTCGCTTATCAGGCCTGCAGGATCAAACATGTCAAAGAGATCATGCAATCAGATCATGAAAAGCCCAAGTATGCCAAGACAAGGAGTTTGGACATTTTCCTTGAGACAATAGGGAGTCAGCAGCAATAAAGCAGGAGAATAACAGGTTCAAAGATGTGTTTTAAAGATCACTTGGGTGGTAACAAGGAGGATGAATTAGAAGAGACAGGATTGGAACACTAGGCTACCACAATATTCCAGAGAGAGGTTGATAAGGTGGAATGAGTTAAACTTAAGGATCAATTGGATATAGGGTTTAAGGCATGGTACTAGATGCTTTTCTTAAGTTGTCCCTTTTAATCTTCACTTTGAAGCTTAATATTATTATCCCCATTTTATAGATAAAGAAACAGAGGCTTGACCCAAGATAAACTTGGATCAAGGTCACACAATTAGTTGGTAGAGAAATTGGAAATTTTAATTCTGGTCTCTATGATTTCAAAGCCTGAGCATGTTCATTTTCTACTACTCTGGTGTCAACCAAAATAGTTAAACTGCTTTATATGAGAAAAACGTAAGGTTGGGTATACTAAATACTTCTTGTCAACAGCACAGTTAGCCTTGATGAAGGATAAAAATCCATGTCTTACTCCTTAAATAACTTTTTAGTACTTGATGAGATCTTAAATTACATGGACTAAAACCAACTTTTACCTGAAAATAATTTAAAAAATCCTTTTCTCAATAATGGAAACTTTGTATCAAGTAAGACTTGGCTTATAAAAAATTACCATGTCCCCTTGTGACCTATTTATACCATTTTTAATAAAGGGTTACATGAATATATTGACTCAAATAGTACATAATTAGAGGTTGTAATCCACAGGGATACATTTGATCTTTAAAACTGCCAAATTAAAATCCTTTCTATAAATATTATAAAGAATACAAAACTCTGATATAAATCTAAAACACTTAATTTTGTAGCTTAACATATATTGCTTTTTTAATATAAACTCCCACAGAGAGATGATAGGGACGAATAGTTTTATGTATGTATGTTGTGTCAAAAGCAATTTGAGACACAACCACAAAGCCTGAAAAAGTGGACCCAGTAGTGAATGCTCTTCTGCCACCACTCCCCTCTCAAATCAGCCACCTTAATCCACTAGGGTAAGAACTTTGGTGTTCGTACAGTCTCAAAGCGGATATTTTGCACTGCTTGACTGCTTCTAGCAGAAGGATGAGTAATGTTTAAGTCACAAAGAAGAATGAAGACTGACAGCTCTCCACTACCATGTCTTCAAAAAAACCCACAAAAGTTACAGGAAGAATTCTTATTTGGGTGTCAGTATTAAGATCGACTTTGCTGAGACTGGGAAACAAGGTGATGAGCCCAGGTATAATGGCTTAAAGAGAGGTGCCTGGAGATAGCTTTGACAACACTAACCTCTCAGTGCAATTATTAAACATTTCCATTACCCCTATCCCCAGGCAAATTCGCTTATCCAACAAGGATCTTAATTTTATAACTCTTATGCCTCATTCTTCACTTCATATAAAAACAAAAACTGTCCATGCATTTGAAATAGTTCAAGGTATCCTGATTAAAGAGCATCCATATTTTTAAACTCAATCTCCTTCTCAAAAAGTTTAATCTGAGTAAGCACTAACACCAGGATACAAAAATAATTTGACAACTGGTTTATTTGGCAAGAAATGATATGAATATTTATCTGTTTTTTCTTGATCTAAAATGGATAAACAAGTAAACATGTCTCCTCAGTGAAAGCCATTCAAACTTAATTTCAAAATTCTCCAAATTGTAAAGTACAGGAAGAAACTGTCAAGGCAATGAATTTTTAAACTTAGTTCCAGTACATATTAGAACTTAAAAAAAATATTAGACACTGGGTCTTAGTCAGAGACACACAAATTTGCCATATGAAAGAGAAATGAATTCATTCATCAATAATAAGGCAATTTTGAAGGGGAAATATGAAAAGAAACAAGTCTATCTTTATTTCTTTCACTTTCTGTTTAATAAATTGCTTTAGAAGTAAACTTTGTTTTTTTATTCCATCTGCTATGAAATAAGGACTATAAAATCATTACAAATAGCTAGAAAGGCTTTCCTTTCACCCTAGTGACAGCATACATCTTTACATAAATGCCACTTAAGCTAACCCTAGGCATACACAGCATCATGAAAACACTCCATTTTACTCCTTTTACTTTTCCTGCCCTTAATATCTCAGTAGGAAATCCCACTGAGATGAGATATTATTCTGAGTAGTTGGGTTGATTCTTTTTTAGGTTGTGGCCTCTGTGGAGGTTATAATCCAACCTGACAAAGACAAGATTCTCAGTATAGTTTAAACAACACGAAACATCGGAGAGAAGAGAGGAAAACGGTTGTCACAAGACTGAGGTCCACAGACAGTGTGCACCTAGTGCAAACCACAAGTTGGTTCAGTTATTGCTGAGGTCAACCCTCACTTCAAACTTCAAACAGTTATGGCAGTGTCTTACTTCACAGGTCTCTACAAATAGCTAAGATTACCTTGGAATGCCTTGACACCAGCTAAGCTGAAAAACAAATGCTGAATAAATTTGGATTTCTTTTACTGCATAGGCAACGGGTTAACAGCACAGACTCCGAAGCCAAACCACTTGGCTCTGAAATTTACCAGCTTATATTCTTTAGTATTACTTAACTTCCCTGTGCCCCAGTTTCCCTAACCACAACATAGGGATAATAAGATAAAATATAATCATAGGATAAAGTTAGTTACTATATGTAAAGTACTAAGAATAGTGCCTGGTACTCAGTAAGTATTACACATATTAGCTATTTCTATTATTATATTCTTTTGGTTGATTACAGTTTAACTGAAGTCATACTCAAACCAAATAAAGAGTTCTTAATATTGAACTTGAGATAATATTCAGATATTCCATGAGGCATAAAAACAAAATTAACACAGAAGGTTGTGTTAGTGCTCTCCTAAGAGTGCTGTGAGGCTACTGGGAGTAGAAGAGCCAAGAGAAGTCAGGTTTTGACCAAAGAGTAAGATTACGTTTAAGAACTAGCAGTTCTGCTGCTGTATGGGAGAGGTAGGCAAACAGAAGTCCTGATACTCTTCAAGTACAAATTAGCCTGGCACCTTGTAGGGCAGCCATACTTCTGCCTGGAAAGCTCTAGTGACTTCAGGATCAAGGAAGCATCTCAGAAAAGTAGGTAGAAAAGTCAAAGGGGAAAAGATTGTGGGGGCCGGGAGGAAGGAAACAAATGCAGTTTAGGGCTAAGTATCTTTGGCAGCACTATTATCTTCCCAAGCATGGGGAGTCCCTCCCTTATTCGAGGGGCAATTAAAGTGCAAAAGAGGGTAGAGAAGCCCATCATGTTGCCCATCCCCGATCCTCAAAGCCTGAGATGAGTACAGTGGTTAATTCTGCCAGGCATGCTGGAGGGATGCTCACTTCACTTTGGTGTTATAAATTGCTTAGGCACAAGGTGATCTTGAATTGTGGTAAATCCTGGTTCCTTCACAAAACACACATCCAAATTGTTAAATTTTCACTTCCCCAGACGTGCTGTCACTATCCAAGCCTCTCAGAAGAGATGTTTTGATAGAAAATATAGGTGCCAGCCCAGTGACATGGTGGTTAAGTTTGCATGCTTCACTTCAGCAGCCTGGGGTTCACAGGTTTGGGTCCCGGGTGCAGATCTATGCACTGCTCATCAAGCCATGCTATGGCAGCATCCCACATCCAAAATAGAGGAAGACTGGTACAGATGTTAGCTCAGGGAGAATCTTCCTCAGCAAAAAGAGGAACATTGGCAACAGATGTTAGCGCAGGGCCAATCTTCCTCATCAAAAAAAAAAGAAAAGAAAGAAAGAAAAAAGAAAAGAAAATATATAGCAAAATGGATATCAGAGACTATGGTTAAATAGTAACTGTAAGAAGTCAAAATGTGCAGAGGAACCCATAAAATAGACTCTGATGCCTAAGGAAAGCAAGCCCTTATATTCTTGAGATGTCTTACTTGAAGTTTAATATTTCAGACATAACGTGACGTGAGTGGATGTAAAAATAAATAATCTTGGATGGGGAAAGGGCTTTCTATATATGACAGGAAGCCCATAAACTTTAAAGAAAAGGGTTGTATAATTTTCTTTATAAAAATAAACTCATGGGAAACAAGAAAAATACCATTAAACAAAGTGAAAAGACAAAGCAAAAAACTGGAAAAAACATGATGTTTAAGTGACTGAAAGCAAAAAGGCGAAATTTTCCTAATATACAAATAGGTTGAACAAAAAAGGAGAACAAACTCATAAAGCTATGGAAAAAGGACATCAATAGTTTTTGTACAGGAGAGAAATATATAAATACATATAAATAAGGAAATAAAGATGCACAATCTCACTAATAATTAAACAAATACTGATTAAAAATATATTCTCATCTGTTAGACAAAAAATATAGGTAGTAGCATAAACACAGAAAAATAGGCAATAATGCCGTGGTAGAGATTCCTTTTGCTCATCCATATCAAGTGCTCCTTTCTACTTCCTTGTGCCCTTGAAGATGGGCCTCTGGCAATGGGTTGTGAGCTGAAGTAACACGTCCCACTGCTAGTCTAAAATATTTAATTGTTGGTAAAAAGAAGCTCCAGAGCTCCCTTCCCTTACCAAAGTATCTGAAGAGGCCATAGGTTCTAGATGTTGCAGCTACAACATAGTGGAATCTCTGCATCAGCCTGCTTCTCTGCATGGAACTGACAACACTCCCACCCTATCCTGGAGTAGGCAAGTGAGAAAGAAGTCTCTTGTCACATTAATCTACTAGAATTTCATGGTTGTTCTATTATCACAACACAACTACCTCCCTGACTAATATAAATATACCGCAAATTGCAAGGTGGTTATTTCAAGGGATTAAGAATTATGGTGGACTTTTGCTGTCTATGTTAAATATTTCTATATTTTTTGTATTACTTTTGTAACTAGGAAAAAAATAAAAAGGTAAAAATACAAGAATAAACTGCTGACATCCAAAGTACGGACACTGGGAACAATTCCCCCAGATTTGCACTGTTAGATTTGGAGAAATACTTCTTATTCAAGTTAATACATCTGTCTCTAAATGATTGCCTACAGGGAAGACATCCTCCTATTCATAAATGGCTTTTGGTAGGGCCATATTGTATTTATTACCAACATTCAGGCCCCAGAGATAATTATTTCCACAGAAGGCACAGAATTGGGATGTGATACACAGAATAATGTAAAAGATCAAAAAGAAAGGCCATACGTTTCACTAGACAAGAAGGTACCTTGACAAGGAAAATGAGTTCACATAAAAAAGTATAGAAATTGCTGGTAATCAAAATCACTATGTTATGAAGTGGAAAGCTCTACAATGATTCTAAGGTTATCAAAGAAAAGGCCAATCTAACATTACTTCTAGCAATTGATTTTTCTGGACACAACAATGGAAGTCAAATTAAACCTAAAGGAGTCCATGAAAATATTTCAAGGGCTGCCTTGGGAGGGACAAGGTTCTAGAGAAACCCCTTCCTTCTTCCATCAAACCCTCCAATTCAACCAAAAGAGCTCCATTTTTAGCTTTTTCCACTGGTATGCCACCTGAGATTTTACCTGAAGAAATGATCTGGAGCTAAAAGATAGAAAATCCTTCACCTAAAATTGTAGGCAGATACAGAAATAAAATATTAAACCCCATCAAAGAAGGTATCACATCAGGGTGCTTGCATTCTGAATACCAAGTAGTTAAAATCTAGGAAAGGACTCTAATCACTGCTAACCATACATCATTGCAAAAGGTCAAACAAATATATGAGCATACTATATGAGATATAATTATGTCCAAGCTTATGTTGTCAATGGAATGGCACAGCTGATGAGCGAAGCTCATCTAATCTAAGAGCCAATCCAACCTGATCTTCATAATGGGGAAATCTGTAAGTTTTACGGCTCAGTTCACCTGCACTGGGGACAGAGAGGCAGCTTTACTGGTGAAGTCAGCCAGAGTTGAACTAAAGGACAGACAAAGGGAAGACAGAGTTGGATAACTGGTCAGATTGCTGAAGGTCTTGTGTTTCACACAGAAAAGGATTTATATAGGAGGTGTATTTCATCAAGTCTCAAAATAGTAGGCAGGTCCCTTTGTGGGAAGATAGCTTCATGGAATGGATGAGAAAACCTTGTGGAATAAAACTATAAGCTTTTATGCTGCCCTGTAGGGCAGGGACCTACTTAGAACATATCCTGACCAATGGCAGAGCAGCAGGTTCAATGGTTGACAGCTGTCTGTAGTTTGACAAAGTTATTCCAAAAGCTAATAAGATTGCAAAATAGTAACCAGAGCTAGTCACACCAATCTAGAGCACTCCTTTTCATATTTGACCCTGGGTTATTACAAAGCACACTGATACAGGAGATACAACTGGAAAGCAGTAACCAGGACATGCAATTTAGAAACTATATCAGAAAAGTTAGAAGAACCACAAAGTTAATTTACTGATTGGAAGACTCTGGAGAGAGATTATTGTCACACCATGATCAAAGAAACAGTACTTGGAATCCTTTTGTAAAATGAAGAATATTTTTGTAATGTCACCACTGTGCACTTTTAAAGGCTGTCACCTCGTCCTTATACTTTTTGGTGGCCTCAGCAATGCCTAGCCTGGCAGCTTATACATAACATTTGCTCTACATACTCTTTTGATTAACTCATATCAATCCCCAAATGTAACTGTTTTTAAAGTTGGTTTCTTCTTATCGGGTTTTTCTTAAAGCAAAATTCAACAGCATACTTTTAAAAACAGAATATTCTATCTACCTACCTACCTACCTACCTATGTAATACGTTCACATGGTTCAAACATAAGGCATAAAACGGTACACAGTGAAAAAACTTCCTCCCATGCCTACATCCTATCTGCTGAGTTCCCATCCCTGCACACAAACATAACTGGCAACCCTCTATTAATTTGTTTATCCTTCCAGAATTTATTTTTATGCACAAAGAAGTCAATATAAATGTATGTGTTTATATATATTTACATATACACACAAATAATTCCTTCCATTTTGTTTTTCCATAAATGGCTTAGTCTACAAATTGTTATGCGCTTTCCTTTTTACTTAGTAATATACCAGAGATATTTTTCATATTAATACATAAAGTATAGCCTCATTATTTTTTACAGCTGCATCCATTGTGTATATGTACCATAATTTATGCAACTGGTCCTCTAATAATGAGGACTTGGGTTTAAGAGAAATTTAAACAGTCATGGAGTTATCTGTTTATAAAGAACCAACAAATTTCAGACAAAAGGTAAATAATCTCCTATGGCTAAAACAGCACTCTCAAGGTTACCGGGCTCATTTAGGTATTTAGAACAACAGTTCGAAGTCCAAAAGCTCAAATATATTTCTAAAAAAGACTCCAGCATATTAGTGACAAATCTACTTGCTCATATCTGGGTTTTTAATTCGAGTTTTTTATGGATAATTGTACCATTTTACAATTTCATATTATATGTCAAGGAAATTGTCAGGCTTCAGGAGGTATACCTGGTTTGCCCATGGTTGTCACAGGGATTTTTATTTTGATTCATGGCATGTGAAAGCATCGTTGGGAAGCAGAAAGAAAATAATTACCAAGTGACTCTTAAAATCTTCTTTCCTTTAGGAAACATGGTGAACAAATGTCTGGAAAGAACGTCCTCTAATAACTAAAAACAATGATTCTTTTCTCCTTATTAGTATAAGATAATTTGAGTGTCCATGGACACGTGAAGATTTAACCACTACAAGTGATGCTTATTCACCTGGTTGGATAAACTAAATTCTGCTTATAATTCATAATTCATGAGTTTAGGTAACTACAAAAGTCATAGATTTAAGTCTTTGCCAAGTTTTAAATTTAGCATTCTCTTATTCCAGTACTAGTCCATTTCCTGTAACGAGCTAAACAATATTTCTTACCTAGAGCCTCTCTAAGAAGGGAGAGAATTTAATATCCAAAGATTGAGAATCTTTGGATATTAAAATTAATGAAAAAAAAATTGAGACAAGTGAAAACAATCTACAACCACCTCAAATAGTTATTAGTGCTTCTATTGGCAATATTTCAATTCTTGGGTAAGAAATATTCAAAGGGACAATTTAAAATTATTTCTAATTAAACACAGATAAGAATATCAGTAAATGGAGAATATGTTGAAACTGAAACATAAGAATATTATTTAATGATCATTTTTCATATCTTAGAAAGTTAGGCTATAAGCCAATCCTTTAATGATTAAAAAACTTTACTTTTTATATATCCATTTAGATGTTATTTTAAAATATCAGTTCTTTGTAAAATACCATGTTACTTTAAATTACTTTTTTTAGTCTTTTTACTAGAAATGTTAATCTTTATAAACGATCTGTTTTCTTGACAGAATTTTGATAGTTAAGCAATCATTTATTTTCAGCTGTGCTCCATAATGTTAGAGTAAAATTGTGACAAACTGAATATTCTCTGAAGAATTCAGACTGAAAATCCTTTAGAAATTTCATTTACTTTAAAACTCACTTCAGGTTTTATCTTTCATATGAATGAGATATATGAATATGAATGGGAAGGGTGGTAGTAATAGTTAGCATACCTTTGCTAACTACGGAAACCTAAGTCTGATAATTATCTACAACCCTTTCCACGCAGAATATCCTTATGGTTATTTATACTCTAGTCCTCCTCAAATATGTGAATTTAATAAAAACTACCATGTTTATTCATGAAGAATACATTTGGGAACCTTAAAAAATAAGTGTCCACACAGTTAAATGATGACAAATATTTGGGGGGCACTGAATTATGTGCCTACTATGGATCACAGTGACATGGTTCTGCCCTTGAGGACTCACAGTTTAGTGGATAAGACAGACATGTAAAAATAAGCAGTAAAATGTAAGTTCATGGGAGAATGTTTACGAATACTACTGACTGTCTTGGTTTCCTAGGGTTGCCATAACAAAGTACTACAGTGGCCCTCTGTATCTGGGGGTTCTGCATCGCCAGATGCGGAGGACCATCTAAGCGATTTGAGCATCCATGGATTTTGGTACTGGGTGGGAGGACAGGGGGAGGTGGAGGGGGAATGTCCTGGAACGAATACCCCACAGATACCCAGGGAAAACTATACCACAAATTGGGTAGCTTAAAACAACAGAAATTTATTCTCTCACAGTTCTTGATGCTAGAAGTCCAAAATCAAGGTGTAGGCAAGGCTATGCTCCCCCTGAAGACTCTAGGGAAGACCCCGTCCTTTGTCTCTTCTAGTGGTATTGGCATTCCTTGGCATTCCTTCGCTTGAAGTTGCATCACCCCAATCCCTGCCTCCATCTTCAAATAGCCTTCTTTCCTCTGTGTGTCTGCGTGTCCTCTCTTCTTCTTATAATAACACTAGTCATTGAATTTAGAGTCCATGCTAAGCCAGTAGGACCCCATCTTAACTAATTACATATGCAAGGACCCTATTTCCAAAACATCACATTCTGAGGCTTCAAGCAGACATGAAATTTTAGGAGACACTATTCAACCCACTACACTGACTACCTAAGATGAAAATGACAGACAAAAATACTTAGAGTGTGAAAACTTCAGGTTAATTTGTGTTTCATGGGTAAAGCCAGAGAAAGAGAGGACAACTTAGCAACTTCTTAGAAATTCTTACTGTATTCAGCCAGGGATTGTACAAATCTTCATTTCAACAATGGATCTGAGATAATTTAATAGAATATCCTCAAAGTCTGAAAGAGTGATTATGTCTTGATCTATACCAAGGGCTCTTCAAAATTTCACCCATGTGCTATTAAAAATAAAATACAGTAAGGGGCTGGCCCCGTGGCCGAGTGGTTAAGTTCGCGCGCTCCGCTGCAGGCGGCCCAGTGTTTCGTCGGTTCGAATCCTGGGCGCGGACATGGCACTGCTCATCAGACCACGCTGAGGCAGCGTCCCACATGCCACAACTAGAGGAACCCACAACGAAGAATACACAACTATGTACCGGGGGGCTTTGGGGAGAAAAAGGAAAAAATAAAAAATCTTTAAAAAAAAAAAAATAAAATAAAATACAGTAAACTAGGGATAACTGTTCTACTTGTTCCTGTTTACAGTAGCATATCTCATCAGAATTAAGGGCAAGGTTGGTTTTCTCTTTGATGAGACATCAATGGGATGCTGTTTGATTTTTATTAAATTTAATTACTCAGACTTGCTAGGAAGAACAGAATTACAGCCATAATCATTAAAACAAAATACCAGCTAGGTATCCCACCACCTGAGGGATTCTTAAAGACAGCAGAGGTCCCCCAAATCACAGTCTGACAATTAATGATCTAAGTTAATTGGCAAAACAGAAGCAAAATATACTTTATATCTTTACCTATACTGTTTGCCAAATAGTTTTTCTACGGTAGAAAATGATAAAACTATTCACTAACGTTCAGCTTGAAATTTGGGCTTAATTACTATTTTCTAGAAGGTAGATATATTTGTTTGAGTTTTGAGATTTAAAAAAAAAGTCATAGCATTCATGGTTTCCAGTTCTTTTGAGAACTATTATCTATTTATTTTGTGTGCTTTATCAAATGTCTGATAGATCTTACACTTTCTTCAAAAATTTGATTCTTTAGAAAATGAATTCTATAATATGCTCACTACAAACATAGTCTCTTCCTATCTTTTTTTTTCAACAGTAGCTTAAATAATGCAAGTACAAATGCCACTTCTTTAAATATCTGATGGGTCCTCAGCACTCTGGCATGTGGTAGCTTTGTCCCCAAGCCTTTTTTTTTTGGCCTGTCAGCTGTGAGAAACAGTTTTCTACCAATTACTGTCACAATATGAATAAATTCAAAACTGAAAATATAAGCACTGTATATTTTCAGTAAATTTATCCCAAAACTATATTAAAATAGAGATTTAGCAAGTAAACAAGGAATTTAGCAAGTAATAAGGAAAAAGCATCACATTGTACTTTGTCTTCTATAAATAAAAACACAATATAAGAAGATAAAAAAGCAGTCATGCACAGAAGAGAAATGGGCAAATGACAGAAGTGTATGAAAAGAAAAAAAAAGCTACAGCTGCAAAGAGAGCATCAATTAAGAAATATGATTCTCAAAATCAATACAAGAGTTGTTGCTGGGTTCCTCCTTTTTGAAGGATTAATTATGACTCAATAACAAATAATTTTAAAAAGATTTATATAGTATTTCTCTTTTTGTCCAACAGGAGTTTCTTTTAGTATGTGGCTCTAAACAAACACATTAGGCCAGCAGCTGGTCGCTAACATGATTTTGCTTTGAAAGGTATTAAGAACAGGCTATAAAAATCAGCATATTCTTAGGTTATTACTGTTAATAAAACCTTAAGTAAACAAGGTAGGGTTAGCTCTTACTCTAAACTGGTTCTGTGCCAAAATTCTTTTCTTGGGGAGGGGATAATAAAAATTCTAGTTTACAGGTAAGACCAATAAATACACTCAAGTTTCAGTCGGCTATGTATATATAATCCCAATGGTCTGGTCCATCAACCTAGTTTGGTCAGTACACTGCTCTTCTAGTCTCTGAATCACAATCAGTTTTGACACCATGGTGATGATGTACAATTATTTCCAGGATACATTCTTTTAAACTCATTTTCAGAATAGGCATTATGTACCTTTTGTGTACTGTCACTCAATCTTCTCAAATACCTTTTTTTTCTTTTAAAGATTTTATTTTTTCCTTTTTCTCCCCAAAGCCCCCCGGTGCATAGTTGTATATTCTTCGTTGTGGGTCCTTCTAGTTGTGGCATGTGGGACGCTGCCTCAGCATGGTTTGATGAGCAGTGCCATGTCCGCGCCCAGGATTCGAACCAACGAAACACTGGGATGCCTGCAGCCGGAGTGCGCGAACTTAACCACTCGGCCACGGGGCCAGCCCCATCAAATGCCTTTTTTACACTTTATTCTTGATGGTCTGTGTACATTACAGATTACATTTAACAAACACAGAGAACTGGAAGATTTGGGTCTGAAAGTCGTAATTTGTGTCATTACTGATCTCTATCTCTCTTTCTCTCCCTCCCGTTGACTTTCCCTCCCCTCCCTATCACCCATATTAATTCAATTACCAAGTCATGTTATCATTTCTTTCCTAATGCCCCTCACAAGAGTGCAATTTTTACAGCCCACTACCGCCCTTTTCTTCAGACTCGCACTATGTGCATGTATTACTGCAGTAGCAATAGCTTCCTAATGGTCATCTGCACTCCAATCCATCTTGGACAACACTGCCAGAATCATCTCCCTAAAACACACTTTTAATTATGTCATACCTCTTCCAGAGCTATTCAAAGGCTTCTCATTACCTATAGAAACATTTTCTAAAACATCTTTTATAGAATACAAGAGTTTCACAAGATTTTAACGTTTTAGTTTAAAAAAAAAGGAAGAGGGTGAATTCTCTTGCCAAGTGTAGCTTAACAGAAAAAGTGGTTTCTGTACAGCAAGGTTTTCAGAGCTTTTAATAGGCTAAACACATATTACATATATCCAAGAGTGGGAAAGTACACATTTCCCAAACTTATTTCATTGCATAAACCTTTTCCACCTTGTAACCTCACCCAGAACACTATGACAGTTTTAAAAAGCACAAACTCCTTAGTTTGCACTTTGACTCTCTAAAGTCTGGCCTTAATCTATTTCTAAACTATAGAACTTTTTTGTAACTTTTGTATGAATTTCCACCTTTAACTAGACTCTACATTCACTGTACTCTGAGCAAGCTATGTGTACATATGACTCTGTTCTTCTTGCCTATAAAAATTCTGTCAACCCTTCATAGCCAGGTTCAAGTTTTGGTTCCTTCCCAAAGCCTCCCCTAACAATTCAAGAGTGCAATAATATATTCATCTTCTGAACTATACCATTTACACTTCATCCATTGCTCCATGAAGCACTCAATCCCTGCTTGAACACAATCTTCTAGAAACTTGCCTTTGAATTTAGTTTCTGTTTGTGGTTCTACTCCCTTAGTACAGAGCAAGGTCCTTAAAGGAAAAGGCATGCTTTTTGCACATGCCCCATAGTACGTACAGCTTTGCAATCAACAGGGCCTCAAAAACATTTGCCAAACAGATGAAAAAAATTTTAGGGTAGTATACTATTTGCCACTCCAGATCCAGTCTCCACCTTTCTGCCCTCTACTCCAGAAAGCCAACCTATATGGATTACATCAACAGATTCCCTTGCCCTCCGGCTTCCACTGGGATTCAGATAATAGGGAATACCAATGGGAAACTAGAGAGGAGGAGAATGAAGTCAGAGAATTTATTTTGCTGGCTCACTCCCTGCAAGGTCAAATGGGCTGGCTGTTTCCATTAGGCCAAGGTCACAACTCCAGATCCCAGGAACCACTTCTTCTCCTCAGGCTTTCAGGCTTGAAAATGGTCAAGACACCCTGCCATTAGCCCTCCAGTATTGCACTTGTGGGTTCCTACACCCTGTGATTTCCCTCATAGACCCTGTCCACACCTTCACATAGTCCCTTTATTACCTAAGTTGAATGTGCCATCTGTTTCTTGCCTGAATCCTAACTGATACAGATGGTAGATACAAATAGTTTGGCCATTTTAAAAAATACTTATTAGTCTCATAATACTAAGATTAGGCAATGGATTGGTTCTGAGAATCTAAAACTAAATACAAGCTATAGTCTACAATGAGTTTTGGATATGATTCACTTGAGGGAAGAAATCATGACTTATTCATCTTTGTATCCACCCTGTGTCTAGAAAAGTCTCATGCACACGGTTTGCAATAAACATTCATCTAACTGAATCATCTGTGGCAGAGATTGTTAGTACTCACCAAATATACATGAGCTCCTCTACATTTTCCAGCCTCCCCTGCAGTTAGGTGGGGGTCGGGCCCACCAGAATATACAAGAAATGTCCCAAGTATTTCTAGGTTTACTAACTACAGGTCCCATTAAATGAAAATCTAAACAATTCGATAATAAAAATTAGATCTATATCACAAAATGGGTATCATATTGAATAATATAAAATAGATTTATAAGATGAGGGAAAATATATAACAAAGCCCCTACTTGAAATGATGCCTTTAATATTTTCCATATTACCATAATAATTATCTATTGGCATAGACAGGTGACACTAAAAAATCTATATCACTGTCTTCCTATAATGTAATAATTAAGGTTCAAAAAACCCCTATATATATATATATATATATAATCCAATTTCTTAGAAGTTATCTACGTGAAAACACAATGGTTATTTGATGGTTGCTGAGAGGTGAAGAACTTGCCACCCAAATCCATGACTCTCACATGAGTTGAAGTGATTGATGAGTATGATGGACACTGTAAAGGGTCTATACAAAGCTAAGTTTAAAAGAGCAGCCAAAGGAAAGAACCAGAAGAGATGATGGGATGGTAGGGCAGTCAGGGAAAGATGCTAAAGAGATGGAGAAATGGTATACCTATGGCAAAGGATAATGGTAACTAAAGAAAAAATGGATGTTTGGTAGAAGTAAGTTCAGGGAAAATCTTAATGTTCTAGTTTAAAATAAAACGTTTATATTACGTAAACTGTTTGGCCTTCTGCTACAAGAGACCTCATCAGTTATCTGGAAAATTACAAGTAATCTTCAAATATACTTGCATGTATTGAAGAAAAAAGGAAAAGAGGAAGGAAGGAAGAAGAAAACAGAAAAAAGTAACTGTTAAACTAGTTATCACATAACATCTCTTGTGAATTTAGATTTATTTGACTTTTAATAAAATAGCTTGAAAACATTTCACATTTTAAAAATGCTAAGAAAGAAAACAGCTAAGGCAAAAAACCAACTGGAAAACATAATCAAAGATTTTACACATTAAAAAATCTAAATTAAGAAGTTGGTACCTCAAAAAGAAAAGGGGTCCAAACTAAACAGTACAATTCAATAAAGCATCTAAGATTTGAGGCCTGTTGTTGACAGCAGAGCTTGGAAGAATTTATTCCAAGTCTCAGTTTCTGAATCGCATCCTGAATCTCTGACAAATAGTAGAAGAGCAGTATATACTCTGATCACATTAAAACAGTAAGAATGAGTAAGATAGGGAATGGGAAAACAGGGAATAGGAAGGTAAAGTAGAATTGGCTACGCTGTATAATGCATCTCCAGACTTAGTTTGAAAAGCTGAAAAAGTTTCCTACTTGTCATGCCCATTCTGCCTATATTCTCAAAACTATATTTGTCAGAAGTCTCTCAGATTAACCAAAATGCTCTCCCTAACTATCTATCAAAGACAGTATGGTACATCTCCTAAGATTCCTGTATGTGCCACATTACTAAAACCAACTCCAAAGACCCTCACACTTGTCCTACAGTAAAAACTTGAAATACCATCTGGCTCTTTACACTTGTGAAGACTGAATAATCTTTGAGACCCACCATTTAAAGGCATGATCTCTGTCAACTAGGGCTTAATCATGATCACATTTTCCCTTTTCTCTAGAGCCTAGTTGCCAATGCAGACTACTCCTACAGTCACTCAGGCTCTTGCTGGGTGGCCATAGCTCCCAATTCTCATCCAGAATAAACAAAGGCAGAAACCAAAATACACTATAAACATAACCCGGAATGGGTGGCTGTGAAAAGAAGATTGGGCTAGCTGATAGTAAACGGGCATTTCAACATTAAGATTCGAAAATGAAGAGACTGGTTGAGACCAGGGATATATTTTGTTCACACTTTAAATCTGAAAATGGGAATACACTTTCATCTGGTTGTAATAAATAGGTTGGCAAATGACAGACTGCTTTTTGCCTTGCCTCACCTTTGTTTACTGGTGCACATCACACACTGGGATGAAGACACTTGCCCAGTATAGTGTCAACAATACTACTTCAAAAAATTTCAGAGAACAGCCCTAGAATATGTAAGTGATTTCAAAGCCAGAAAAAAATGCATAGTAGCTGGCAACAATCTGACAAATAAGTGTGTCCTGATCATAATAATATGCAATGTAAGAAAAAATGCTTGCTTAAACCCCAAAGAGAAGATAGTGTCAAAAAAAGAGTTTGTTTGATCTTTCCGGTAACAACTTTTAAATGTAGTGAACTCTTAGCTACATTGACAAAGAGGAATCAATGGCATAGATAATCCAATATGCCTGGTGATCAAAAAATCTTGTACATTTGGAGTTGTTTTTTGGAGGAAGATTAGCCTTGAGCTAACATCTGCCAATCCTCTTTTTGCTGAGGAAAATTGACCCTGAGCTAACATCCGTGCCCATATTCCTCTACATTATCTATGGGACGCCTACCACAGCATGGCTTGATAAGCAGTGCTTAGATCCACGCCTGGGATCCAAATCGGTGAACCCTGGGCCACCAAAGTGGAGTGCGCAAACTTTAACCACTATACCACTGGGCCAGCCCCTGGTACATTTGGTTTTGAAAGCAAGTATTTACCCAGACCTACAGTATGACAGGCCTTGCGTTCCCGAAGTGCTGGAGGTCAGAGTGGGTGAAGACAAATATGTAAATATGTATTAAAGAACAACATGGTATGATTGCTAAAAAGTGGTCTGTACAGTTTTATAAGGGCACATTGTTCCATTGTTCCAAAGTGCATGCCTAGAGCATACACAAACAGTATTGGGGAGATAGATGACAGATAGGTTAAAAACAGTCAGAGGTAATACACAAAACATAATACAAAGTCACCTAGTGCTAGTAAGGCTGTGGAGAAAAGGACACTCACCTAGATTCCTGACGACAATTCGAATAGCTGAGGCCTTTTTTGGAAAGTACTCTGGTAGTATTTATTAATTAAAAAATTCACATTTCCCTTGCTACAGCAATAACATTTCTGGGAATTTATCTTACAGATGTAAAAGCATGAGTAGGAAAGGATATTTTTACAGGATATTTACTGGAGCATTTTTAGTAGTAGTAAAAAAATTACAAGCAACTCAAATGTCCATCAATGTACTAATCGAAGGTTAAATAAACTGTGGTATATTCATATTATGAAAATATATGCAGCTATTAAAAGAATTGCTTTAGTCTATATCTTCTGATCTAACTGATGGTCATGATTTACTGTTGAGTAAGAAACACAAGTGCCAGGGGAAGGTAAATATGATTCCATTTTCGTAAAAAAAACCCACAATACTCCCTCCCAAAAAAATCTTATTTGTGTGTACTTGTATATAAATATACAAATTGTATGAGCATTGAAGAGCTATGGGAGCTGTGGAAGCATAATTCTAAACAACTAATACTGAGTGTGACTAGAGAATGGGGATAAATAGAAAACAAACACCCACACAGCAAAATGAGGGGGAAAATGTTCAGGCTAAGGGCTGGCCCTGTGGCCAAGTGGTTAAGTCTGCTTGCTCCGCTGCGGCAGCCCAGGGTTTCGCTGGTTAGGATCCTGGGCGCGGACATGGCACTGCTCGTCAGGCCACATTGAGGCAGTGTCCCACATGCCACAACTAGAAGGACCTGCAAGTAAGATATACAACTATGTACGGCGGGGGGGAGTTGGGGAGATAAAGCACGAAAAACAAAAGGAAGATTGGCAACAGTTGTTAGCTCAGGTGCCAATCTTTGAGGAAAAAAAAAGGTCAGGCTACATAAAGGAAAGGGGAAATATGCAGAACTCTACAATACTGCACACTCCCTCACTTCACTCAGGTTTCTTTTCAAATGGCACGTCCTCAGAGAGATCCTTTTGGAACTTCCTATCTAAATAGTCAACACATCCCCATTCCGTCACATTCTAGCCTCTTACCTTGCTTTATAGATTTTTATATTTCTGCACATTATAGTACATATACATTTATTTATTGTCTCTCTCGCCCACTAAAATACAGACTTCATAAAGGTGATGGGGGCTTTGTGTTGTTTACTGTTGTGTCCCCAGCATCTGAAATAGTCCCCAATACATAGATATCAGTCAACAAATATTTGTTGAATAAAGAAAGCAAGAAGGAATGAATGAATTATATCTCATGTACAAAAACTAAAAATAAACATGGGCAGGGACAAGAATTCAAAATAGCGAATAAAGACGTTGATTTGATTGGGTAATAGAATTGATAGCAACTTAAAGAAAAAGATGACTTTTAATAAGCAGTAACTAAATTAGTTACACTCATATATTTTGGAACATTAAAAACAGAAAATCCTCAAATGGGGTAGGCAAGGAGGGAAAGGAAGAAAGAAAGTGAGGAAAGTCTACATTGAATGAACAACCCAAACTGTATGCCTGAGTAGCGCTATGAAGAAAAGGCACAAATAAGAAAATAGTTTTTCCAAATATCTGTAAACTTTATATGCTAGACACAATGATACTTCTCTCATAAATCAGTTTTGCTTTGGTTTATAAGCTAATGCACAAGTAAAAATATATTTAAATGTCAGATTCTGGTACTAACATACAGAGAGTAAAACCATTGCAAGTGACGCTGAAAAAAACAAGCATTCATAGACTCCTCACAGAATAAGCACACTCACCTAACCTGAAGATGTTTATTTAACACCTAAAGCAAATTCTGAAACTCTGAAAAACACCTACATGTATATTTTAAGAACAAATGCTAGAAATACATAGTGTTTTTCTCAAATTAGAATCATTTACAATACAGATATATATTAGATGTTTTCAAACATAATTACAAAATTAATGGAATCAGTTTCTACGTTCTTATACTCAAATTATCTAGCATGTTGAAAAATAAAGACTAACAATTATACATACTTTTTCTGGGTAATATTCCCATTTTTTATATTTTGACTAATTTTAAATTAGTGCATTTAAAAAAATGCAATCTTTTCCTCAGTAAGGATATTATTTTTACACATAGTTGTACAAATACTAATTTTCAAATAAAGTCATCAGAGGGCATCCTGTTATGGTTAAAGCACACATTGTCCACAGAGACAAAGAACTCTTCAGGAACAATGAACATATTCTTGAGTCCTTTAGTTCACCTACAATCCATGAATATTTTAAAATCATGTACAATAAAAAATCTCTACAACACATGCATTAAACAAAAGAAATAACTTTTTGTCAATTCTGCTCAAAAAAGAAAACTTCACAATGAGGATAAAATACTTTCCTTGAAAAGGCAACTTACTATCTGTGATTGTTACTTGGCTATCCATTCAAAAAAAATTTTTTTTAATTTAAAATAATGAGCTGGTATTCTTAAAAAGGCAATTGTAGGTTACTTGCAAGAACATGAAATGATTTTCCAATCCCATAAAAAACAAGTTTGTATTGTGTTTCTATAATACTCATCTTCTATCTTGAGAGGCTCTTACGAAAACAACCTACACAATAAAACCCTCTATAACTTTAAGAACTACCTTATTTTTCCTGATTAAATAGTAAAGATTGAGTTTTAGGTACATATTACATTTTCTACATATGACTAACACATATTTAGATATCAAACGTAGACATATTTAGTTAAAATCAATTAAACTGAGTAGTCCTTCCCTTCTGGCTGTCTATATTTTTCTTTAATCCTGGTCAGTGTAAACCCTTATTACCAGTAATTTGCCACTATAACACCGAGGAAAAATGCTAGCCTCACGATTTTTGTCATTTCTCCCCCCTCTTCCCCTGCAGGCTGCTACTGTTGATGGCCTTTATGGAAATATAAATTCAATCAGCAGCTGCAAATTTCATGAGACGTCCATCTTCATGCTGAATTTCTAACTGAGTGTCAAAACAATCTGTGGATTTCTCCCTGATGAAACACACATTGAATTGTAAATTTCTGCAATTTCCTCATGTTTGAATTTCAGCTGCAACAAAACAGCGCTAGCCCAGATACACTGCCGATCAGTCTGAAACAAGTAATTTTCTCTTCTTATCCCTTCATGCCATTTAAAGAGTTAAATTTTTTTTTAAAGCCACGAAACCAAATATTTCTCCTCAAATTAAACAATTAAATTTTTCATGCAATTGTAAGAAAATGAGGATATTTAATATTTTTTAAAGAGATTTTTTTCCTAAGAGACTAACTTGTTCTATAATGGCTGTCTTTATTTATTTATTTATACTGTATTTGGTGGTGAATATTGCTATGAGCTTTGATAAAATATTTTTATAGATCATGTCAAGATACTACATAAATGAAACGCAGTCACAAAACAATTATTAGTAAAGTTTAATGAGATACATTTTCATTAACTATTGCCAAGAGTAAAAATATTAAAACAAAGGATTATAACATCTAGACTAGGCATTCTTCTTAATGCATACTTATTACTGAGCTAATTTTTTTACCAAAGAATCATCTTCAGCTAAATAGCTAAACAGAATTGCCTTCAAATAAGGCACTATGATGAAGCCTATATTATTTTACAACTAAATGAGCAAAAATATTGTGTTTAAAAAAGATATCTTTTGTTTGTTTTTGCTTCTTCTTCTCCCCAAAGCCCCCCAGAACATAGTTGTATATTCTAGCTGTAGGTCCTTCTAGTTGTGCTATATGGGACACTGCCTCAGGGTGGATTGATGAGCAGCGCCATGTCCACGCCCAGGATCTGAACTGGTGAAACCGTGGGCTGCCAAAGTGGAGCAGGCAAACTTAACCACTTGGCCATGGGGCCGGCACCTAAAAAAGATCTTAAGAAACTCATTAAGTCACTTGCATCCCAAGACAGCAAATCCTTGTTGTTACAAACATCTTTTCATTAATGTTACCAATAAAACAGTTCATAACCCTATCTAAAAATTCAATAAGACACTGCAGCAAGCAAACCTTATGGATGGTCTGTAAAACAAATACTGAAATGACAATCAGTCATTCATTCAACAAACATTTATTGACCACCTCCTATGTGCCAGGCAATTTTTACCAGGCCATGGGGGTACAGAGATGCGCAGAATATAGTCCTTTACCTCTAGAAAGTAGTCTAGTTGAGAGATAAGAAAGTCATTTATTAAAATATGGTGAAATATGTAGTATAAATTAGTACATGAAGGGAGAACAAATTTAGAAAAGCACTGAGGAGAGAGACAACTATCTTATGAGCAGTTATGGAAGCTTTCAGAAAGAGTCATAGCACCCAAGACATAAGAAGAAGGAAGGCAAATTCCAGCCAGAGGGTAGAATATAATAAAAAACATGAAAGCATGAAATAGCAGAATGCCTTTGGAAAATTGTTAGTAATTAAAGATAGAGAACAGGGCTGATATGTGATTTGATAGTTTAGGTAGGCTGGAACAGGGCCAGCAAGAGCTATGAATGCCATGTTAAAATATTTATTTAAACGTTTGCCATGCAGAAGGCAAGGGGGAGTCCTCTGAAGGATTTTAAGCAAGGGGTGTAACAATAATGAATGATATCTCTCAACAGGGTATAAAAGTTAAAGTATAATGATTAAGAATACAAGACTCCAGGAGACAGGCTCAGTTCAAATCCAGCTCTGCCACTTGCTAGCCATGTGATTTTGGGGAAGTTACTTTCTCTATGTCTCAATTACCTCATCAGTAAAACAGTGATAATAATACTACACACTGCAGGATTAGTATGAGAATCAAGTGTCTTCTACATATTTGAAGCTATTATTATTATCATCATCATTTTATAATCTGGTAGGGTCTTTAGGTCTAACTCTAATATACACGAGTCCTAAAGCAAATAATCTAATTAAAATCACCTAGAACACTGTTTGGCACAAACTATATATTCAACTTATTTTCACTTAGAAAACATGAGCTGAATATTTATTATGTACAGACACATGCAAAAAAAAATGTTTAAAAAAAGACCCAGTTGGGGCCAGCCGAGTGGTGCAGTGGTTAAGTTTGTGTACTCTCCTTCAGCAGCCTGGGGTTCATGGGTTTGGATCCGGGGTGCAGACCTACACACACTGCTCATCAAGCCATGCTGTGGCAGCATCCCACATACAAAAAATAGAGGAAGACTGTCACAGATGTTAGCTCAGGGACAATCTTCCTCAAGTAAAAAGAGTAAGATTGGCAACAGATGTTAGCTCAGGGCCAATCTTCTTCACCAAAAAAGAAAACAACAAAAACAAAAAACAACCCAGTGGAGGAACAGGAAAAATTAAAATAATCTCAAAATAAACTTTTAAAAATTAGAGAATCAATCAACATTCTTAAAATATAAAGACATTAAGATTCAATCAAACTTCATCAATATTAAAAAAATACAGACAATTCTTATAACATGGTAGCCCAAGCTGATGTGTAGGGGCTTCCTTCCTGCTACAAACATATAGAAATGACGGATAAAATATTTTAAAAATAAGACACTGCTAAAGTTTTTTTTAAAAAACTGAAATTCTTCAAGTTCTGAAAACAGACATCAAAGCCAGAGCCATAAGCCTGAGTGGAGACAGTGGAAACCCACAGCGTTTCAGACCTAACTCTAGGCCCTAAGGGCCGAGGGCTTGGAAGTACAGTCATGCATCACTTAACAACAGAGATTCATTCTGAGAAACGTGTCATTAGGCAATTTCGTTGTTGTGCAAACATCATAGAGGAAATCGACACAAACCTAGATGGTATAGCTCACTACACACCTAGGCTATGTGGTACCAATCTTATGGGGCCACCAAAGTATAATGTGGTCCACTGTTGACCAAACGTTGTTATGTGATGCATGACTAGTTTTAAAATCTCTTGTCCAGGAGAAAACATACCTTTAGTTGGTGAGCATCTGCATAAAACTCACAGCATGAAAGAGCTGTGTTACACATGAAAAAGTAACTAGAAAAAGTCTGCCTCATGCACTCTGAGAAGGAACAAAGAAGCCAGTCATTAGTATGAGGCCTTGAATGAGAGGGGAAAAAAATCACCAGTAAAAAAATAAAAAAACTATAGAGGAGTATCACATGTATGTGAGGGTTTCAAATTTATACAATTGCATGGTGTGAACATCACAAATTAAAAAATAACATAAAATCTGGCTGGCCCTTTGAAATCTTTAAGGATCCAGAAGACGTAAATGTAAACAGCCCTGTAGGGATATTCACACATTACACTGGACTTCCATCGAAGAAATAATCCCTACTAAAGATGAACTCATAATAAAAAATTACAACTTAATTTTATAGGGGAGAGTTTTAGGTTATGCAATAAAAAGACAAATTAGGTTTCAAAAGCTACAAATAGGATAATCTGAAAATGACTTAAAACAGCAAGAATGTTTAGAATGATTAGATTTAAAAAAGGAGAGAGAGAGAAGGGGGCCACAATGAAAAAATTGGTCATATGAAAAAAGAACTAAAATATTTTTAAAAGGACTAAAGATAAACTCAATAATAAATAAATAACCATTGAAGAAAAAAAAGAAAAAACTCAAGGGATATGGAGAACAGAAAATAACCTATATCTGTAACAGATATTCCAGAAAGAAATGACAAAAGAAGAGAGTATTTGAAAAGATACTGAGCAATAGTTTTTCAAAAATGATGAGCCACATGAACCCCTTCCCAGGTCCAGGAAGGACAAAAATCAGAAAAAATATAAAGAAATCCATACCTAAATAAACTATAATGAAAATGCAGAACATCAAAGATTGAAGGTAGATTTCTCATAAGCAACAACAAACACTAGAAAACAATATAATAATACCTTAAAAGAGCTAAGGAAATAGACATGTTAACCAAGTATTCCATACCGAGCTAAACTATCATTCAAGTTTGAGGGCAAAATAAAGACATTTTCAGACAAACGAAAACTGAGAATTTATTTCCCATCAACTCTCAGGAAAGATCTGTTAAAGAAAGAAAATTGAACATAGAGAGGAGAGTGAAATGCATGAATAAATTACAGTGACGTGTCGCTTAACAATGGGGATACAGGGGCTGGCCCCGTGGCTGAGTGGTTAAGTTCTCGCGCTCCGCTGCAGGCGGCCCAGTGTTTCATCAGTTCGAATCCTGGGTGCGAACATAGCACTGTTCATCGAACCACACTGAGGCAGCGTCCCACATGCCACAACTAGAAGGACCCACAACTAAGAATATACAACTATGTACTGGGGGGCTTTGGGGAGAAAAAGGAAAAAAAAATTAAAATCTTTAAAAAAAAAAACAAAACAAGGGGATATATTCTGAGAAATGCATCGTTAGGTGATTCTGTCATTGTGCAAACATCATAGAGTATATTTATACAAACCTAGATGGTGTAGCCTACTACACACCTAGGTTATACGGTACTAATCTTATGGGACCATGTCATATATGTGGTCCGTCATTGACTGAAATGTCATTATGCTGCACATGACTGTATGTGAAAAGATATTGGTAAACATGTTGGTAAAACTAAATAAGACAGAATCTTAATAACAGTAATAGTAAAACTGAGTAATTTGGAGGGTGTGGTGGTTAATTTTACACATCAACTTAGCTAGGCCATAGTGCCCAAATAGTTTGGTCAAACATTATTCTGGACGTTTCTGTGAAGGTTTTCTTTTTTTTTTGATGAGATTAACATTTAAATCAGTGGACTTTGAGCAAAGCAGATTACCTTCCATAACGTGGGTGAGCCTTATAGAATCAATTGAAGGCCATAATAGAATATAGACTGACATCACCCAAGCAAGAAGGAATTCTGCCAGCAGACTGCCTTTGGGCTCCAAGTGCAGCTCTTCCCTGGGTCTCTAGCCTGCTGGCCTACTCTATAGGTTTTGGATTTACTAAGCTTCCACAATTGTATGAACCAATTCCTTAAAATAAATCTCTCTCCCTTATTGGTTCTGTTTCTCTGGAGAACCCTGACTAATACAGAGAACACTTAAAAACAAAGGGAAACTAAAATGCCAAAGAATACAAGAAAGGTGCAAAAAAGGATGATATTCAAAGGTGAAATTTTAAGGTCTTTATTTTGTTTATGAAGAAGCTCAATAGAGATATTAATTTCAGACTTTGTTAAATCAAACATGCATGTTAAACACCTAATAGTATCACTGAGGAAGAGAAACAAAATGGATAACATTTGAAACAGTAAAGGGAGAAAGGGTGGAGAGGAGGAATCATACAGAAGAGTTTATCAATCAGAGAGAGCTGGTAAAGACAGAAGAAAGTCAACGCATGGGTAAGAGAGAACATAAAGAGACAAAAAAATAAGTCCAAATATATCATTAAATAGAAAATTTATATCATTAAATAGAAAATAATAAATAATAAAAAGATTACACTCATCTATTAAAAGACTGAAAAAATCTCAGAATGTTTAATCCACTTACATGCTGTATTTGTAAGAGATTTACGTAAAACATTATAACAAAGAAAGTAAATAAAGGGATAAAGAAAAGATATACCAGACAAATATTAACCAAAATAAAGCTGGCATAGCAGTATTAATATAGACAAAAGTATTAATAGATTTTGAAGGTCCATTGCTTAATGATAAAACGGAAAATTTACTGCAATGTAAAACAATTCTGAAGCTAAACACATCTAACAACATAGCCCCAATATACATAAAGCAAAAACTGATAGAACTACAAATAGAAATGTACTAATATTCAATAAAATTGGGATATCTTAATATACCTCTTTCTTAATCTACTAAAGAAAGAGAAATCAGTAAAGATTTGGAAGATTTGGACAATATATTTAACAAGTTTGATCTTGTAAATATAATCTTGCAGAGAACTACATATCCGCAACTAGATTGTTTTCAAGCACATACGGAATCTTAATAAAAATTAACCACACACTAGGCTACAAACACAGTCTTGACAAATACTAAGAGTATACACCACATGAACATACTGTAACCATTGTGCCTGTGACAAGGAGAATAATGGTCCCCCAAAGATGTTCATGTACTAGTCTCTGGAACTTGTGTTACTGTACATGGCAAAAAGGACCTTGTAGATGTGACTAAGGGCCTTGAGATGGAAAGATTATCCTGAATTACCTGATAGACCCAACGTAATCAGAAAAGTGATAAGAGGGAGGCAGGAGGGTCAGAGTAAGAAAAGAAGATATGCTGACAGAAGCAGAGGTTTGAAGGTGGAAGCTGGAAAAAGCAAGAAAACAGATTCTCCCCTGGAGCCTCCAGAAGGCACACAGCCCTGCTGACGCCTTTATTTTAGCCCAAAGAGACTGATTTTGGACTTCTGACCTCCAGAATTACAAGAATAAATTTGTGTTGTGTTGAGCCACTAAATTTGTGGTAATTTGTTCAGCAGCAATAGGACACTAATACTATGCCATTAGGTTAGAAATGAGAAATCAGTAATAAAAGGAGCACCAAACCAAGTTTTTAAATACATTTAGGAATTAAAAAAACAAATCAAAATAATTTATGGGTCAAAAAGGAATTCATGATGGAAATTACAAGATAGTTAAAATTTTATCAGACAAGCACAGTATAACATACCAAGTATTAAGGGATGTATTCAAATTACTATTTATAGGAAAACATATAGCCCTAAAGGTTTACAACAGAAAACAAAAAGACTAAAAACCATCTCAAATTTAATTCAAGAAATTATAAAAATAATTTATACCAGGGGTGGGGGCAGGACAAAGGAGAATATATGAAACAAGAGGAGAATTATTGTTTAATGAAACAGAAAATAAACAACAAGAAGAAATTACAAAATTAAAAGCTGAGTCTTTGAAAAGAATTATAGAGAATTATACATGTAGGGTAATAGAATCCCAAAATGACACAGTTAGGACAAGAAAACAAATCTTCAGATTCTTTGTGTGTACTGATACTTTATTTGGATAAAACTTAGTGATGAACTATAAAGATCTTTACAGTGTATTGTTCATGGTATTCAAACAGCACCAACATAAGATATGCAATACTCTCATTAAACTCAATACATGAACAGCACAGAGTTTGCTAAAGTTCCTTCTATCTTTTTATTTTACTTGTTTCAAATAGTATTCAAAAAGGCATTGGAAATTATGTCATAGGTGATTCCTAAGCCTGGCTGATGATTGGTACTACCGTCACTTTAAGTGCAGACAATATGGTAGAAATACTACATAATGGTGGGCTACTGTGCATCTCCTCCTAACTCCATGTTCAGTGACATCATGTTAGTAGCTTGAACTTGGCCATGGTGGAGAACTTACACCACAGAAATGCTACAAATCAGGGTTTGATATATTGTTTTGTTGATTACCTACACTTAAAGTCATGAGAAAATGTTAATAACGCATATTTTGTCTACAGTCACTATATTCTGATTAACACAAAAACTGAGGAAATATTCTTCCAATATTCAGTCAATCCAGTCAACACTCATGTTGGAATTAAACTCACAGAGACAGTTATTAAACATTTATCAGCATACAATGGTTTAAATTCATCGAACTTTGTTAATTTTTATTAATAAGTTAGATAAAATAGGCATAAATAACCTAGATAATAGTAAAGTGCAGCCAATTAACTAGAAAGCAATGAATTTTGAGTACTTATCTTTGTTTTTAATATAACATTTAATTATAACTTTGCATGATTTAATTTTTAACGTCTGTGTTGAACAACCAGCACACAAAATTCCTGAAAAGTTATCAGCTCTCATGAACCCATGCAAGCTGGCTGCAGTAAACCTCTGAAAAACCTGTAAATACTATTGCTGTTTCTGAAATTTCACATAAAGTCACACATCTATTTCAGTCTAAAAAATTCTACAGCTATCTGATTTAGCAAAAGTCAATTCATAATAAGTTACCAGTATGCCCAAAGAAAATCCAAATCAATAACCTATTTGATTATATTTTAGTTCAAAGTTTCTTTAAAGATTTTTAATTTAGATTATAAGCTTATACAGAAAGGATTCCCTTACTTAACTCTCTGGGTATGAGGTTTTTATTTTGCCCCAATAAACACTGTCAATATAACATTAATATGAATTTGTGCTATTCCAAAATAATTTTATTAGGACATAATCAATTCTTATAGAACCTACTATTTATTACAGGCTGTCTCATGCCTAATCCTACTTTATTAGAGTAGGAGTGAAAAACGGAAGGGATAAAAGTAGAGCAAAGATACAATCTGCAGCAAACACTGAGTCCCTAAACTAAAAAAGACGGATAGAGAGGAGAAAGTACATACTTTCTTTGGGATAGTCCTCACTCTTGAATTCCTAACTCTACAAAAGGAAGAGATAAACTTGGGAAGAATCAGGACCAAAAGATATCTTGGCTGGGCGCAGTAATGCACAGTGATAGTCCATAGAATACATAACCATACAAGCATATTCAATGTCATATGATTCACAGCAATGAATTTAAAAACTGGCTTTCTTCAGAATCTTCGAACATTCAAGCAGATGTCTAACAGAAAAGAATAACTGGTAAGAAATAAATCCATTAGCTTTAGTATAATCCAAGCATAGAAGGCATGGAGCATTATAGCAATATATCCACAAATGGAACTCCTAAAATACCTTATTTTAAGAGAGTTGAAAGAAATTATCATAAAGGGAAAAATTTCTCTTTATGTATCTTTGAACAAAAGACATTAAACAAAATTAAAATCCAAAAGAAACTACTGTTCTTCCATGAATTAAGTGTTTGGAAAAAATCTAATTAAGCTTAAGGGTTTCAAATGAACAAAATTACACTAACATATTTTTATGCATCAGCTGTTTCCTGGTGGTGATTAAATATAAAAAGCTACTCTGCAAATTTCAATAATTTTCTCAACTTCTCTGTTCAAATGTTTGCAACATTAGCAACCAATTTTTATTTGTCTATGTGGCTTAATAATTCCCCAATATGAAGATGATATTTTTCTTACAAGGTAACCAAACTGTTGAAGAGGTTTCTAAGTGAAATTGGCCTGTCATGCTATTTACAGGATTGCTACTGAGAGAGTTCAGGCAAGATACAAATTTGGTTAAAGTAAATTATTGTTATAATTTTCAAAACACTTAATTGAAAATGTCAAAGTGAATAAGTGATATTATAGGTGAAATTTTTATGTAAGAAAAAAACGTGATTTAGTTTGACTATTTTTTCAATTACTATGTCCCACTTCTTTGCATGTTTTATATTACATTTTTCTGAAAGCCAAGACACTCATTCTACTTGGAAAACATTAAAAATTCTATTAAGGGGCTGGCCCCATGGCCTAGTGGTTAAGTTTGGCACACTCCACTCTGGCAGCCCAGGTTCAGTTCTGGGTACGGACCTACACCACTCATTGGCGGCCATACAAAATAGAGGAAGACTGACACAGATGTTAGCTCAGGGTGAATCTTCTTCAGCAAACAAAACAAAACAAAATTCTATTAAGTAAAAAAATCCTATTAAATAAAAAAAAGTAAATTAAAATGTAATTTAAATGATTTCTCAAAACAGAGCAAAATAGATGCAAATGTATTTTGCAATTTAGGCCTATTCAACATGCAGAAGTAACATATGTTATATATAACATATTATATTATAATAATATAATACACACTATATAATAACGTGATGTAAAACATATTATTCACATCTACATTCAATAGTAAAGTCATGATACTAAACAGAATTTTGGAAATTTTAAACAGTCTTAATTGTACACTAATAAAAAAATAGAAAGTACTTTAGACATGTAAGACATGTTGAATTGGAGAGGTTTGTGGGATATCCAGATGGAGACACCGAGCAGACAGTTGGATACTGTGGTTTGAAGCTCAAGAGAGAGGTATGTGTGGAAGACAAGGGTTTGGAAGTCATCGTCATCTATAATAACTGATGCCATAGGAGTAGGAGACCTGAAGAAAGAATTTTGGGTGAACAGTAAGGTATAAGAACTGTCAGATAACAAGGAATAGCTTTAGAAACCTGAAAGAAAATAGTCATAATGGTAAAATGAGAACCAGGAAGAAACAGTGTGATCAAAGCTTTAAAGAAATAAATCAAGTTAGAGTGAAAAGTACCCACTGGATTTGGAAAGTAGAATACCAGTAGTGATCTTACCAAGAGCAATTTCAGTAGATTAAAGGAGCTAAAGTGAAATTATGGGAGTAGGTAAGAAAGTTGAGATCAAAGGTATGGATTCCTCATTTATTTAAAAAAAAAATACTGAGCACCTATTTAATGTGCCAGGCATTGAGCTAGGATATACTGAGATGCTAGGCACTGTGGGGATATACAGATGAGAAGACAGCCCTCATAGCATTTACAACCTGCTAGGAAAGACCAATCATGATTATATCAGAAAACAATTGTAGCTGCATGCAGTAGAAATCTTTGCTTAGTTTAAATGGAAAAGAAAATGTTAGATAGTTCACAGAATTGTTGGCAGGCTGAAGAAACAGTCTCAGAAACTATGTAATGAAGGAGGAAACCATGGAAAATGATGCCACAGAACTTAGTCCAGTGAAGACCTCACTGATGTCACCACCAAGCATTAGCTGCTACAATTGGCACCCCCCATCTCACTGACACCAAATAACGGATGGTGCCTCCAGAATGCTCTACTGCTGCCCATCCCCCAAAATCCTGTCCAACTATAACCACTGACAGGAAGAATTCACTGCTGCCTCCATTTATTTTATCACTAACTCAGCAATTCAAAAGTGGGGCAGATAATTTTGCAGTGGTTGAGTCTAGATCATCTATCTATATCCCAGCTACGAGGGAAGCTGGGCGGGCAGGGGGCAGGGGTGAGTATACAGCTCTTCTACTGTGGGAGGAGGGCTCTGCCTCCTAGTAAGGCTCATAAGGTAAAGAATTACCCAAACACAAGAGGCTCAGATGAAGAGCAGCTGTATCAGAGAGCAAAAATACATACTGAAGTAAGCAAATAACATTAGTTTAAACAAGATGGAAGCTTATTTTTCTCTCACATAAAGGAAATATGGAGGCCAAGAGTCCAGGGCTGATATGGTAGTAAAATAAAGTCATAAGGAATCCAGGCCCTTTCTATCTGGCCACTCTGTTGTGCTCAGCGTCATCTCATGACTAGCACGGCTACACAAGGGCCAGTCAGCACATTCAAATTCTAGCCAGCAGAAGGAGAAAGGGGAAGGGGCAAAGAAAAGCATGTATCTTCCCTTTAATGATACTGATAAATAAAAGAAAAGCAGTAAGATATATTGGAGTATATGAGGAAGCCGTTTGGTTTGAAACTAATTTGGCCTGACCTTGTTTTTCCAAAAGGGCCTGACGTGGCCTGTTGAGCATGCATTGTACATCTGCTCTAAACATTTACAATGTCCCAAAGACAAGAATGATGCCCTTAAAATGGGGATGTATCTTCCCCCCATATCGACATTTCCTTAAGGATAAGCATCTCTTCCTGGGAACTAAGGATTAATTACCAACCTGCTGTGTTCATCTTATAACCACTTACCTGCTGTGCCAGCAAAGCAATCTCATGGCTATTGTAAAAAGGACATTCCTATCATATGCAATGTATGCTCTTTGTTCCAAGACAGTATATAACCACCCTGTATATCCCACTTCTTTGGTGCCCTTCCTTCCTTGGGGAAGGAAGGCCCCAGGCTACAGTCCTCAGACCTGGTTCATAGTAATCTCACCCTAATTGTGGTTTATAGATTGATTATGGATTATTTGCATTGACAATATTTTACAGAAGTCATACTCAACTTATATCTCATTTCCCAAGACTTAATCATAAGGCCAAATCTAGCATAAAGGAAAAAAGAGAATGTAGTGATTTGCTATATGGAAATGTGCCCAACTAAAAATAAGAAACCTTATTGCTAAGAAAGAAAGGATGAATGTATAATGGGAGGTAAACAGCAGCATCAGCCACAGTAGTGTAATACTGCAATACTGTAATATTGTAATAACACTATTATTATATATATATTATATATAATTATTACATATATATTATTATATACATTAATATATTATATATATAACATTGCAACACTGTAACAACAGTGACGAGTGCTGAGGGAAGTACAAAAAAGATACAGCATAGGATTCTAACCTGGTCTTCAAAGTAAGGAAGATGTCCTTAGGGAAGATGTATTCAAATGAAAAGTAAAGAATGAAGAGTTAGCTAGATGGAAAGGTTAGAGGGAGAAAGGAGAGAAGGGAAAGGCAGTTAGAGGCAAGGGAAAGGTGTAAATGCCTGGCATGATATACAGACAAGGAACTGAAGAATCTCAAGTGGGCTGAAGGCTAGAGAGCACGGGGAAGAGTAGAGTGAGATAATGCTCATCAGGGAGGCAGGGCCCCAATCCTGTGAAATGCCTCAAGTTCAGCAGCTTGGACTTAATCATAGGGTGCTATGAAGTCATTGACTAAAGCAAAACAGTGATATAACCAGATTTGAAACTTAAAAATATCAGTAAGACTGTAGTGTGGAGCCTGGATTACAGGAGATCAAGGTTGGAGGTAGAAAATCAAGAGGTAGTTGGAGTTCAGAAGACAAGTGACAGAGGGCTAGACTAGGGTAGAGCTAGTGAGGATAGAGAGAAGTGGAATGATTCAAGAGCAATTTAGAAAGTATAATTGACAGGCCTGGTAATTGAAGGGATGCTGGGAGTAAGGGAGAAAGGAGTCAGGTCTGACTCTCAGGTTTCTGACTTGGACATCTAGATGACAGGGTGGGCATCATTTACCAAGATAGGCACTACTGTAAGAGAAGTAAAGTTTTTTTTTAAGGGAATAATTATTTCAGTTTTAAACATGCTGAATCTGAAGTCCCATCAAATATCTGATTTGAGTGGTTCAGTAAGCTGTTGTCTCTAAGTGCCTAGAATCAGAAAATAGGAAGAACGGATGTAATTTTTAGAGCAATGAGCATTGAAGCCATGGGAGTGAATTCCATGGCTTGAAGAGGATGTACAGTAAGACTAGTAAGACTAGATAGCTGAGAATAGAGCTCAAATTAGCCCAATCATTTAAGAGATGGAATAAGAAAAACTAAGAGACATTTTATCTCACTACCCTGAGATTCTTTTTTGTTGAAGTAGGGTGAGGCCTACAAATCTTGGAACTTAAAGTACCCTAACCAATTCTGATATAAAGGGTCTACAGTTTCCTGGTAATCATTGTTGTAGATCTGTGTGTTCCAATGAAATTAATCTCTAGAGATGCTCTATGGGGGGGAAAAAGGATTCTTTGGTTAAATTAGTTTAGGGGAAGTTACATACTATATTCTGCCCACTGTACACCTACCTTCCCTCTGTTTTTTCTTTTTTTGAGGAAGATAGCCCAGAGCTAACATCTGCTGCCAATCCTCCTCTTTTTGCTGAGGAAGACCGGCCCTGAGCTAACATCCGTGTCCATCGTCCTCTACTTTATATGTGGGATGCCTACCACAGCATGGCTTGCCAAGTGGTGGCATGTCCACACCCGGGATCCAAACCAGCAAACCCCAGGCCACCAAAGCAGAACGTGCGCACTTAACTGCTGCACCACTGGGCCGGCCCCACCTACCTTCCTTCTTGAAGATTCCCAGTGAACAACAGAAAATAAAAAGTTCTGCATTTTGTTACATAATCCATGTAACTCAGCTGAGCACATTGTTTCCCAAATTTATTGGCTTCAGAATATTTCTATCTTGTAACACCTAAAAATACTCCATAATCTGAAAACACTGCTAGAGACTTAACAAAATGTAGTGGGAATCACTATAAACCATGATGATAACAATAACAGGCATGGATTAGTAATAAAGTCACAGTAAAAGATGTACATGACACCTAGAAATGATAATGTACAAAGACATAAGGAGCAGGAGTGAAGAAGCTCCAATAGAAGACACACACAGGCAAATAAATAATAAAATTGGAAAAACCGGTGAAAGAAACAAGGAAGGCAGTTCTTTAAAACTCTTGGAAGCTACAAATGCAGCTCATCCTTCAAGGCCCTGTCCAATGCTATTTTCTCTGCAGAGTTTAACATGACCTGACTCTATGGAAGAGAGAACAGTAGAAAGAGACAAACACGAGCTTTGGAATGAGAAGGACCTCTGTTTGTATTCTGATTCTGTCACTTACTAGCTCAATCAACTAGCCATTATGTACCTCCAATGTTAGATGAATAAAAAGATGAAGGTGATGATAATAATAATACTACCATTTACTGATCACCTATTACATACCAAGTCCTTTACGTACTCACTACTCACAATGCTTCAAGACAGGTGGAATCATCCTCATTTGATAGGTAATGAAACTGAGGCTCAGTGAATTTAAGCAATTTTTGTAAGATTTTCAGAGGTCATTTTGAACAAGAGGAATAAGGTATAAATGAAATATTTTGAAGCCTATAAAGTGTCATACAAATTTTAGGTATTGTTAAATAAAAACGTATATAAATACCTTTGCTACCTGTATACACGTGCTTGTTAATCTTTCTTACAAAGACTGCTCTTAGTAACATCAGTTATCAAAGTCTGAGAAATGTGAACATCAGTTCCTTAGGAACTAAGCACTGATTGATAGCTTCTTTCTACTGTGTTATTTCAGAACCAGAGATGTAGTATTACTAGTATTTTTGGAAGCTGGGATGAATCACATACTTTGACCAAAATGATCACTGAATTTAAGTAAATAGAAGGTCATGTTTCTATTACAATATTAGCTAACTAGAAGATAATACCCATGCTCCAGTACATTCTCTACATACATCCCTAGGAATGATCAATTATGTGTTCAATACAATTTTCTAATTAAAAGAATAAATGTACAAGTCCTACTGAAGTGAAAGACATTTTATAGCCATATAGGATTAGTATTCCAGTGTCTGGAATGAGGCTGACCTAGGGGCTGGACTGTACTATTTTCGGTTCAGTGCTATAGGCAATCCACCTTATCTCAGAAAAGCTTTAACTTATGTATGCGTCTTTGGTCTGAAACAGCTCTTTGCATGTCTTTCTCCATGAGTGGTTGTAGTTGATCACTCAGACCCTATGTGTTCCTTCATAGGCACAATATCATTCACCTGTAAAAGTGCCAGTTACCACGCTAAGGTTGTGCAGATACAAAAATGAATAAGATATAACATCTATCTTCAAGGATCAGTTAGTCTTAGTAGGTAAGACACTATCAGCATTGAGATTACTAGCCAATGTCAATTTTATTTTGTATTCTTAGTTTTCTGGATTAAATTAAAAAGTTAAACGGTATAACTCAGTCTCTACTTCCATTTTGGACACCAAATTTTACAAAACAAACAAAACAAAAAGGCTATTTTTTAAAAAATTGAAAGACTAAAAAGCAAATCATGTCATGTCATTATATTTTAAACAGGGAGACCTGCTTAAAATGTTTCTGTAGCTTCCAAATACATTTAGAATAAAAACCAAACGCATTACCATAATCAATGTATCCTACTTGATCTGGCCTCAGGCTACTTCTGATCTCATTTCATATTACTCTCCCCTTTGCTTCCTAGAGTCCAGCTGTAAGCCTTCTTTCTGTTCTAGGAACAGAAAAGTATTCCTTCCTTAGGGCCTTTTCTAATCATTCAATAAAAAGCAAAATCCACGTCCCTGTCTCTAACTTGTTTTTCATATATCCCAGTTTATTTCTTCATAGCACTTTTTATTATCTGACAGAATATTGCTTATATATTTGTTTGTTTATTGTCTGTCTCACTCTTCTAATATTAGAATGCCATGATACCTCACATCTGTTAGAATGGCTATTATCAAAAAGACAAGAGATAACAAGGGTGGTGAGGGTACGGAGAACAGGGAACCTTTGTGCATTGCTGGTAGGAATGTAAACTGGTACAGCCACTATGGAAAACAGCATGGTGGTTCCTCAAGAAATTAAAAATAAAACTACTGTATGATCCAGCAATCCCACTTCTGGGTATAAATTCAAAGGAAATGAAATCAGTATCTCAAAGAGCTATCTGTATTCCCAAATTCATCACAGCATTACTCATAATAGCCAAGATATGGAAACAACCTAAGTGTCTGTTGATGGATGAATGGATAAAGAAGATGTGGTAAACACATTCAATGGAATATTATTCAGCCATGAGAAAGAAGGAAATCTTGCCATTTGTGACAACATGGATGGACCTTAGGGCATGCTAAGTGAAATAAGTCAGACAGAGAAAGACAAATACCCTATGATCTGACTTATACGTGGAATCAAAAAAAAGCCAAACTCATAGAAATAGGGTAGAATGGTGGTTGCCAGGGAGTGGGGGATGGAGGAAATGGGGGAGATGTTGGTCAAAGGGTACAAATTTCCAGTTATAAGATGAATAAGTTCTGGGAATCTAATGTATTGCATAGTAAGTATAGTTAACAATACTGTATTATATATTTGAAAATTGCTAAGATAGTAGATCCTAAATGTTTTCACCACATAAAGAAAATACAGATAATTATATGAGGTGATGAACATGTTAACTAACTCTATTGTGGCAAGCATTTCCCAGTATAAACGTGTAACAAACCATCATGTTATACACATTAAACTTACACAATATTCTATGTCAGTTGTATCTCAATAAAGCTGGGGGGAAAATTAGAATGCCATGAGAGACTATGTACCTTTTATGTCTTGTTTACCACAGTATCCCAGGACTTAGAATAATATCTTGTACACAGTAGATGCTCAATAAATTTTTGTGAATAAATCAAAGAATCACTGAGTAGTTGAGCTAGGATTCAAATCCAGGTTTGACTGGCTGCCCATCTTCAGAGTTTGTTAACTATGAGATACAACTTGTGAGGATAGGGTTGGATCTGACTTATTTTTGTATTCTCCATATCCCCTGTACCTTGCTGTGTGTAAAATATGCTTTCAATACATACTTACTGAATAAAATAATGTTTTAGATTTCATAATATAAGTTCTTAGGTACTGGAATAACAAATAAAAACAGTATGCGAATATCTGTAGGTACAGAACCAATTCACACCATTCTTTCTTCCTGGAATACTTCCCCAGTCCTACTCCCTTCCTTTTTCCATCAAAAAAATTCTTACACTGGGGCCGGCCCCGTGGCCGAGTGATTAACCTCATGCACTCCACTTTGGCGACCCAGGGTTCTCGGGTTCGGATCCTGGGCGTGGACTTACACCACCACTCATCACGCCATGCTGTGGCGGCATCCCACATACAAGAGCTGGAATGTCTTACAACTAGGATATACAACTACGTACTGGGGCTTTAGGGAGGGAAAAAAAGAGGAAGATTGGCAATTATGTTAGCTCAGGCTCAATCTTCCTCAAAAAAAAAAGAAAAAGAAAAAATTCTTACGTTGCTTTCAAGAACCACAGCTTGTTTTTGTTTTTCAGTCTTCCCCAACACTGAAAAAACATAGACATACAACTTCTGAACTCTTACAGCAATTTTTTCTTACCCTAATATATGACTGACTTTTTCCCATAAAACTGTGAGCTAAGGCAGAGACATGACTCCAACTCTTTTTTTCTTTCTTTTTTTCCTTCCTTCCTTCTTTCCTTTTCCTTCCTTTCTCTCTCTCTATTCCTCTCTCTCTCTCCCTTCCTCTCTACTTCTTCTCTCCCTTCCTTTCTTTTCTTTTTTAGTTGATGAAGGCGAAAGGTTTAAAATGCTTTCAAAACATAAATATCCATAATCCTGGGACCACAATAAATTATAACCCTTTAAATGATGTGATTATGTCTTAAATACTATCTAATTACATTTCCCCAAGATACTGTCCATAAGGGTAGACTATGACAATAAAAGCCTTCCAAATAAAGCTGAGACACCAAAAACAGTTTAACAGGAGAATTTCTAGGATCATGAGATCCCAAAGACCCCAAATACTAGATTCAAATTTACTCAGCCTCCCATAAAGTATACAAAAGTATGTATTTTCAGATTATTACAGCTAAAAAAAAGAAAATCTAAGATCTGAAATCTTTTAGTTCTGATGTTGAACACTCTCAAATGTTCTTTTACTCCCTTATACAATATTCCAATGGATTTCACAATCACTGCTTCTGAAATACTCCACACACTGAGTAGTCTATAGTTGGTTATCCATTATGTCAAAGACTCTGTACCATAGGAAAATATCAATTTAAAGTATTATTCTTTACATTGGATAATATATCATCAGAATATAGCATTCTAACTTACTCATTGATGTGATACACAGGAAATCATGTTTGCTATAGGAAGGTCATGAGACATAGGAATGTAAAAGGGATATCTGTAAGCCAATAGCATGGGAAAAGAGAAAAAAAATAAAAACAATAAGGACACAAAAACTTAGTGAACACAGCCACATAAGATAAATAATATAGATGCAAACAGCCCAATATACATCAAAGGGGCTATGAAGGCACAAATACTTTACAGGATAGAAAAGTAAATGATGGTCATTATTATAATGTAAACCATCACATAATCTCTTCAGGAAGACAGGAAAGGGTATAGGATGTCAGAGATGTTTATTAAAAGTGAAGACATTTCAAAGAAACCCATCCATCTAGAATTAACATTTTTCTGGGGTTCAGCATAGATAAAGTTTTAGTGTAGTGCTATGTCTATTTTACATTGTCATGAAAATTAGTTATTTTAACCTGATCATGCTGCTCCAAGGATATAACCCTTAATTTGAGGGACAGGATCTTAGTTAATCCACTGCACCAAAAAATTTTACCAGGTCCATAAACAGAAAGGACTTGTTTTTAGTTAATTTAAATTGGAATATTAATAATAGAAAGAAGTCTTTCTGCTATTTCAGCAACAAAACATATTTGAGGCAATATTCTTAGTTACTTAAGTAAAGCGTTAAAAACCTTAGAGACAGTATATTCCAAAGGCCTCCTTAGCCAGTTTTCTAAAGTACAGAATGATCAATAAAAATCATCCTGTAACTGTACCTTCCAACATCAACTGGAAAGAGTCTGCATTCAATGGAATGCCAAATAGGACTGGCAGACAACTACTCTTATAGAAAGAGAATGCTATGTTTGCATTGTTCTGTTAATAGCATGCTAACAAGTATGTTTCCTGTAGGGTCACTAATGGACAGAAAAAAAATACATAATAAAGCACTGAACAGTGGATAGCCATTCATGCTCTATTGGTCTGTAGTTACTAGAGAGACGAAAGAGTAAGTCCTATAATCTTAGGCAGCTATAAAAAAGAATACTCTCTTGTTAAAGCTCAAGAGAATCTGAAGAGGGAATAAAAGAGAAAAAAGTCAGACAGATTATGCTGTCAATTTTAGTTGTCATAATGTGCTTCAGAGATAAAACATTCCTCTGAATGGCAATTGAACAGATGGAAATTTTCATTTTTGGTTAACTGGATGGAAGAATTGGACCAGTACCTAAAATGACACTGAAATGAAGCTCAAACCCCCTCCCACAAGAAGGAAACAGATGCATCACTCCAGATACAAAATAAATTATTGAACAGTGCATATATTATATTGGCATCATTGTATCCAACTGTACATCTGCACAATGTTTTAGTCTCCTGGTGAGAGAACAGACATTTCTGAAAGGGAAAATAGGCAACTATTGAAGTGAATCAGATAAGTATACCATTTGGGTAAGAAAAGCCAAACAACACTTCACTGAATTTGAAGTTATTCATGCTGAGATGAAAAAAGAACCATAAATTATACTGATTCCCATGCCCTTGAACTTACACATCGATTTAAATGTGCTAGATTTTGAAATATAAAACCACATTTTCAACATTTTTATAATCTTAAATCAGAATGAATAAAAAAATACGAGTACTTAAGACTCTAAAGGAGTTAGAGTTGAACATCCTCCTTGCATGAGATGACGGAGAAGTGATATATTAAACTAAAACTGCATTTCTTATCTTAAGCTATGACTAGAGAGGGCTCACAGAATAGGTAACTAAAAGAAGACCTAGTTGATCATCTAAAGTTAATAACTGACTCTATGAGTTGTGAACAAAGGAAATGGAGTTGAGAACTCCTTTTTACTCTTTTATAACTTCCAATTCCATCTGACAGTACTCTCCTGGTTGGTTCTTTCCCACTGCTTTCCTAGCCAGCTCTTGCTCATTGCTAGAGCTGATCCATGCAGGCAGTTTACACCATCCTACACTCCACCTCAGTCTTCCTATCAATCCTTTCCATTCTTTCCCAACTCACTAAATCCTTAGTCCAGCTGCAGAGAAAATATGAAAACCCAGCTTTAGAGGATAGGTCAACAAGGAGAGGTTGAGGGTTTGCTGTTTGTTTTTAAGGTCTAATCTCGGTCGGCACTAGACCAGCAACACTCTTGTGACTGTATAAGGAAGTCTGATCAGGGGATGTAGATGATGCCCGAGGATGCCAGCAGAATAAATCCTGAGGTGAGTACCTAAAAGAGAAAGAGGCAAAAGGAAAAATGTCTCTAATATAAAAAGATTTTACAGTTAAATAATAGAAAGTCTCACTTCTTTTTATTTATTGTCATTCATCACAATGTAATAAGATTTTACTAAATATCTAAAGTGATAGAATATTTTATCAGACATGACTTCCAATGAAACTATATTTAATAAAGATCCACTATCTTGAAGACCAACTGAATTATGTCTCACAAGACTATGAGAATAGCACGGGTGAGAAAAATATGTTGAGTGCAACCCTACAAAATATTAATGGACAGCAGATAGCACGTGCACAATGAATTATGAGTCCGTATTGGTGCACAGTCTTCACAACGGTATTCCCTTTAGAAATAAAGTTGCACAGGGAAGTCATTCTTTGCATTCTCCTCATCGTTTTTAAACAAAGGCAAATGTGAAACAGAGCTCATTAAAGATATAGAAAGACAAATATAACCTAAAAGTAAAAGTATAAGGATGTTGGGCCCATCTGGACTTATTAGACAGAGAAAAGCCTTGAGGGCAATAACTGGGAATGTGGGATCGGAGAAATAGTTAGAAGATAATTGGGAAAGGGGAACTTGAGTTGGCTCCCTCCCTGGGGTGCTTCTGCCAAGGAAAGAGAATAAGAATAGAAGCTTCAGGAATAGTATCATGTGGTGGCTGGATGCCCAAAGAGAGTCTGTTGCTAGAAAAAGGCCATGGTATAATACAGTAATGATTCACAGAAGAATAAGAGAAAGAAGTGGACCAGAAATCATATTTTGTCCACTTGACTCATTCTGATGCTCTCTCTCTTATTTAAACATAAGCTGCTCTATGGCTTCCCGCCACTCTATTACCCACTCTGTCTATCGCTCATTGTCATTGTGTAATCATTTTTACATTAACACAAGTGAAGATTTAACAGGTAATTAACAGGTAATCTAAAACAAAAGATTTCACACAACATTTTATGTAGTCAGGTGTTTTATTTCCAGTGGCCACTGGTCACAGGACTGAGAGAGGAGGCTGATAGACCATCAGCAAAGAGCCAAGGGAAAATTTCAAATCCACAGGGAAAGAGCGCAGGTAGGAGTCCCAGGTCTTCTTAAATGAGGGCAGAAAGAGAGCCAAAAGGACTAACCTGAAGGCAGCAGTGTGTTTTCATTTCAGGTGAAGTCCACTTCTAATTGTATTTCATTGTCATGAGAGATAGATACTTTAGATTCTTATTTTGACATCTGTATGTTTTGTTATCAAATATAATATCAACATACCATTTATTGACTTTAAACCTGAAATAAGCTAATTTATGAATAAAGCATTTCTTAACATGGTGTAGTAAGTGTTGAAAGATAACCTTTGAACAAACAGTACATACAGAAACTCCGGCAAGTGTGATGGGAGGCGAGATTTACCTCTCTAAGTGTAGAGTCTCATACAGGGCAGAGAAAAGCTGAAGTGCTATCAATGAAACTATATGAGACAAATGAAAATTAAATCTACTCCTCTTTCACTGAAAAGGAGCACTACAGACTAAAGCTCTTTTAATCCCTTTGTTCATCTTTTTTGTCGGGCAGATGATTAGCACATTTTCAATGCTGACAAATTACCTAGTCTGTTAAGCACTTGATCCTTCAACACCATGAAGATTTTATTTTACTCTTTAGCATCTTTTATAACAATTTAAATTTTTTCTTCCATCATGTTGTCTTCTAACTTTTAAAATTTTTCTCATCAAAAATCATTATGCATATTCCAGCCAAAAAAGAAAAAACTCTCTCAATCTGGAATTTTAAACATTGTTAGCTTTTCTGATTTGTAAAAGGCAAAAAACAAAAACAAATACCACACCCTACAACAAAGCAAAATAATAGAACATCTAGTTTCATAAGAACTTCTTCTAAATAGTTCTAGAATAAAGTACTCTGACTCCACAGCAAACATTTTCCAAAATACGCTGTATTTGAAGATGCTAATATTGACAGCATTACCTCTATGTACTAGTGTAACCAGTTATCTTTTTTTAAAAATCAAGGTGAAATTCACATAAGATAAAATTAACTATTTTAGGAGTCAGCCCAGTGGCGTAATGGTTAAGTTCACGTGTTCCACTTTGGTAGCCCGGGTTTGCAGGTTCAGATCCTGGGTGCAGACCTAGCACTGCTCATCAGGCCACACTGTGGCAGCATCTCAAATAAAATAGAGGAAGTTTGGCACAGACGTTAGCTCAGTACAATCTTCCACAAGCAAAAAGAGGGGGATTGGCAACAGATGTTAGCTCAGGGCCCAGTCCTCACAACGAAAAAGGTAAAACAATGTAAAATTAACTATTTTAAAGTGCACAATTCAGTGGCATTTAGTACATTCAAAATGTTGTGCAAACACCCCCTCTATCTAGCTCCAAAACATCTTCACCACCCCAAAAGAAAACCAAGTAACCACTAAGCAGTCATGTCCTGTTCTCCTCTCCCTCTAGTCCCAGCAATCTGCTTTCTGTTTCAATGGATTTACCTAATCTGGATATTTCATATAAATGGAATCATACAATATGTGACCTTTCATGTCTGGTTTCTTTTATGTAGTATAATATTAATAGGTTCACAGATTCATCTATGTTGTAGCATGTATTAGTACTTCAATTCCTTTTTATGGCTGAGTAATATTCCATCATATGTATATACCACAATTTGTTTTTCCCTTCATCTGCTGATGAACATTTAGGTTATTTTCACCTTTTGGCTACTGTGAACAGTGCTATTAACATTGAGTACCTGTATCAATTCTTTTGGATGTATACTTAGGAGTGGAATTGCTGGGTGATATGGTAATTTTATGTTTAATTTTTTGAAGAACCACAAAACTGTTTTTGAGAAGCTGCAGCATTTTACATTTCCACCAGCAAAGTATAAGGATTCCCATTTCCCCATATCTTTCCCATCACTTTTTCTTTTTCTTTTTTTTTTATTATATCCATCTTAGTGGGCATGAAGTGGTATCTCATTGTTTTGATTTGCTTTCTTTAACGACTAATGATGTTAAGCATCCATTCATGTGCTGGTTGGTCATTTGTATACCTTCTCTGGAGAAATGTCTATTCAAATCCTTTGCCCATTTTTAAATTCAGTTATTACTTTTTTGTCATTTGTTTTAGATACTTGATCATTATCAGATATATGATTTGCAAATATTTTCTCCTATCCTATAGGTTGCCTTTTCACTTTCTTGATAATGTCCTTCACTGAACAAAAGTTTTTAATTTTGATGAAGTCTAATTTATCTATTTTTTCTTTTGCTGATTGTGCTTTCGGTGTCATATTTAAGAAGCCACTGCCAAATCCAAGGTCATGAAGATTTACTCCTATGTCTTCTTCTAGGAGTTTTTTCTGTGTGTGTGTGTGAGGAAGACTGACCCTGAGATAACATCTCTTGCCAATATTCCCCTTTCTGCTTGAGGGATATTGTCCCTGAGCTAACATCTGTGCCAATCTTCCTCTATTTTATACGTGGGACGCTGCCACAGCATGGCTTGATGAGTGGTGTGAAGGTCCACGCCTGGGATCCAAACCCGTGAAACCCAGGCTACCAAAGGGAAGTGCACAAACTTAACCACTATTCCACCAGGCCAGCCCCTCTTCTAGCAGTTTTATAGTTTTAGCTCCTACATTTAGATTGTTAACCCATTTTGAATGAATGTTTGTATGTGGTGTGAAGTGAGAGTCCAACTTCCTTGTTTTGCATGTGGATATCTAATTATCTCATCACTATTTGTTGAAGAGACTATTCTTTCCCCCATTGAATGGTCTTAGCATCCTTCTTGCAAATCAATTGGCCATGGATGTATGGGTTTATTTCTGAACTCTCAGTTCTATTCCATTGGTCTGTAGTTATCCATTTAAACTATATATTTCTCTAAGTGATCAAAGAGTAAGTACAAAAGAGTGTGGATAAGAAACACTACTCTAAGATATTTAGTTTTATTTCAAGTTCTAGTAGACTGGTGATATGCTTTCTCAATAGCAACCACATCTGTAACCTGAGTTATATCTTTGGCAGGGGTGATAGCCTGAGTTGGCAATGATTTTAAGCCCCCTCGTCCTGGAACTGACATGAGGAAAGACGGAAGTTCCTTAGATTCTCACAAATCAATTTCAGGCACTCTTCATCATAAACTTAGATGGCACTGAGATAGCAGCACCAACTTCTTCTTTATTTAGTCCATCATCATAGGGAATGAAAAGGGGATAAAAGAAGAAAAAGGTGACAAAAATAAGGCACAAGCTTCCACCATCAGGAGATGTATATTACTTGTTAGCAATAGCTAATAAACTTTGGCCAAGTGACCACACACCCATGGACATCTGCAATCATTACTAGTAATCTCACAGCCACAAATACTGTAAACATTTCACTGAAAATTGCGTGAACATTTGGTGTTTGCAGCAAATGACACTCGTGTTCTCTTGATTTATTAATTCAGGAAACAGTACATGGAAATAGGCAAATGGAAGAAGTGAAGGGGTAAAATACTGTTTTATGTTACTTCCAAAGATTTTTTTTTATTTTTTAATTTTTTTTAGTTTTTTCCTTTTTCTCCCCAAAGCCCCGCGGTACATAGTTGTATATTCTTCGTTGTGGGTCCTTCTAGTTGTGGCATGTGGGATGCTGCCTCAGCATAGTCTGATGAGCAGTGCCATGTCCGCACCCAGGATTCGAACCAACGAAACACTGGGCCGCCTGCAGCAGAGCGCGCGAACTTAACCACTCGGCCACGGGGCCAGCCCCCCAAAGATGTTTTTTGAGGCTACTGGCAAGACTCATTTTCAAGACACTTTTGAGGAAGAAAAGTCTTAGGAATTATATTTTATCCCTACATTACAAAAAGTATAGGAAATTATTTTTTTCTTTTTTTAGTTTATTTTCACCAATCTTCTAGTAGCTGAAATATAACCTACCTCGCTCTGATCTACCAAGTCCACCGTTTTCAACAATGAACACAATTAACTGATTTATTTACAACTCATAGTACAACAACATTAAAAGGTAGGCAGAGGGTCATAAATTTTAAAAGTGCGGTATCATCATGGAAATATCCACCATTTTTACTTTTAAGAGGGAGGGAGACAGCCTCTTTGGTGCCAAAGATGCCATTAGAATTAGATGCTACTTGAAATTTACTCAGGAGATATCAGAAGTCCACTTCTTTCCCCTTATCAGCCAGAGAAGAACACTTAAGAGCAGGAGAAGAATTAGTCATCTGGCTGGAAGCTGTCAGCTCTTGTATTGGGTACTTTGAGAATACTACCATGCTAAAGCTCTATCCCAGAGTGTCCCAGGATCTAATAATCCCACTTCTTTATATGAAAGGATGAGTTTACAGGGAACATCTTCTAAAGGGTTGTGAAAATCTTCTACCATCTAATAAATCCTAAGGTAGGTGATGAGGGTCATGAGAGGGAAATTTGTCTTATTTCACCAACGTCTTTTAGGTGGTACATTCTTCAGCACATCTTCTCTTTCTTCTCTCCACACGTCAACAGGGAAGTACCAAGTACTCATAACACTGAGCTGAAATAGAAGAGTCTAGAGTAGCCTGGGCTAGAAAGATCAAACTAAAGGGGCCGAGGAGGGGAGCGGGGTATGGATGGGGCGTGGAGGGTGGAAGGGCTGCCTGCTAAACTAACCAGGCTTGCTTAATTCAGGTATCAGTCACTGGAAGCAGTGCTTCTCAAACTTTAATGTGCATAAGAATCACCTGTGGATCTTATAACAATGAAGATTCTGATTCAGTGGATCTGGGATGGGGCCTGAGAGTCTGCAAGGACTTATAGAAGATTGTATCTATCAAAGAGAAAGGTGATTTTCAGGGAGACACTACCAGGACCCTGAAGAAAGATGCAGTCTCCCTTGACCATTCTATTTCCTTTCCCAAATGTCTCCCCCATTTTATGGCTCCTCATTCCTTCTGTAACTAAAAAGTCTTCCACCTCATAGAGGTAAGCCTCACAAATAAGAGAAAAGATCTCCTCTCTTCTTAACCTTCTAAAACAACTCCCAATCTTAAATGCCCTTTAATCTAATTTGATACTGTTATCCTTAATGGTTAAAGCAATCCAGACTAAAGGGAGAATTAATGATAGCTTTACTCCTTTAAAGGGGCACTTGTATTTTAAAAGATTATCTTATCAACCTACACTAATATCTAGTGGGGAGACTGCTATGTGGAAAATATTTTTGAGATCCTCTGCTCCTTTCCCATTGTGGGTTACATGCCATTATTTCCACTGAACTTTAATTGGTCTGCTAGAATCTATATTAAGAACATGCAGCCTCAAAGCCTCCAATTTCACTTCCTATACCATGGTAAGTAGCTTCATACTTCATAGCATACTGAAAACACAAGTTGATGCAGTGCACTCAAACACTCAAAATTTTAAATCATACATCTCCGAATATAACAGGGCTCCTATATAGAGAAATTTCATCTTAAGAATAAATTATCTAGCTAAAAAAAATATTAACGAACTTATGAAAGTTTGGTAAGGAAGTTTACACAGTTAGGTCATGTTACGGGAAGGAAGCCAGAGAAAGGTATAACCTACTGTGTGGAATATTATTAAAAGGAGAGAAATAAGAGATTTTTGCAGAAACAAAGGATAATTACAGAGATTAGGGTTGAGTCACACTATCTTTCACTTTGGAGGGACCACACAACTCAAATCTCTATAATATTTTTATGGTTTATTCATTAATAGCCAAAGCCTTTGTTAAGTCTCTGATCCAACATTAATGCCTATTCATAGGATAAAAATATGTTTTAAGAGTTGAGAGCAAATAAGATTTTATAAGTCTATTGCACATATTTATTAAACAAAAGGAATATTTTTTAAAGGTCATCCAGCTACTACAGTTCCCAAACAGCAATAATTTCTTATTGCTAAAGCAATTTACTTGGAGTTTTCACATGTCTTATTTCATAATTTTCAGAAAAGAGATATCATATAAAAATAATCCTCCAAAATGATACATAGTAGAAAGAAAAGAAAGTGATCATTAAATTTTTTCTTCCTTCAGCATCAGTTTCTTAAAGGACACAATTAAATGTTAACTATTACAACTGCCCTTTTTAAAATTAAAGCTTTAGATCTGTTGGTTTACTTACTTGTTCATTCAAGTTGATAGCTGCCCAAAATGTTCCTGAATATGTTAGCTTTTCGACATTATAAGCAGTAGCTACAAATTTAATTATGCTGGCTCCAAAACTGACCCAGACTCATTTCTTAGATACCTCGAGTTTAAAAATTTGACTATTTTCTATTCTCCAAAAAGAAAAGATATAGGTTTGTGCCACTTATTGGCTGAGAGCCACATTAAGTACTTGGTTGCCAATAATTTAGCAGGACACTTGGCAGGTGGCCAGAGAATAAGTCTCTCTCCAAGATGTTAATACCTCATTTAGAGGCTGCTATTTTAGATATTTTCAAATTTTTGTTCTTGCACAAGCATATAATTTAAAAATATAAAGAAGGAATCCAAATATAATAAAGGTAAGAATGGAAAGGGAGATCCTGAAAAGATTTTATTTGCTAATAGGTGTAAAATGGTGGTCATTAAAGTAACTCAAAAAAAGAGAAACAAAATTTTATTAGTTGCAAATAATTGTGCTTAATTCTTTTATTTTCTAATTAAACTCTAATGCCATGTCAAAAAGTTATTAAGATTTATCTTCCAGCTTACGAATCAAAAGTAGGTTATCCAAATGGAGCTCAATCAAGTCTTTTAACTCCAATGTTAGCAGCCTTTTCATCATACCTAATTTGAACCAGACGAATGGTTATACAGCTGACTAAAATCTAGGTTATACAGCTGACTAAAATCTAACACTGGCTTTGACTCATTTTCCTTTCTTAAAGCTTAAGCAATTGTTTTCAAAGTCCAATGCTTCAGTTATTTTCCTCATTTGGGCATCCTGCCTAAATGTAAACATCTTAGTGAAGTCATACACAGTTATAGGAATACTGCACAACAGGGTCAGACAGACTTCTTTATGAGTTTCAAAAGAGACTGATTGGAAACTACACTGCAATCACCAAACCTTTGTGTTGACGAACATGTGCCACGGTTATAACACAGTATCTGGCTACTATTGTTAGTATGTGTCAATGCTTCCATTATAAAACCTTGCTGCTTTCATGGTTTTGTGAATTAGCTATAAAGCTTGATTTGGTTTTGATAAATAGAAAATTATTTTCAAAAGAAAAACATAAAAAGCTGTAAATGTAGCAGACATGGCATATATAAAGTAATAATGGAACTAAAGAAAATTCATTGGTATAAAAGAAAAGTAAAGTATTTATTCTGTGTGCATACTAATAAAAAGTAGCATACTACAAAATCACTCTAAAGATCATTTTTGTTAAACTATACTGGGAAAATATAGCCTGAGTTCTTAGGAGCTTTGGGCCAGTAACAATCTCTTTCAGACCTCAGCTGCCTCATTTATAAATGAATAAAAGCACCCATTCAAAAGGCCCTCCATTTATAATTCATATCTGGGAGGAAATAAAAGTGTCTTAAAAGTTACATACACACAGAGACTAACAAGGTCAAAATTTTAAATGATTTAATGATTTATCTTTCTTCTAATCTTTTTCTTTTTCGTTTTTTTGTGAGGAAGATTGGTCCTCAGCTAACATTTGTTGCCGATCTTCCTCTTTTTGCTTGAGGAAGATTGTCACTGAGCTAATAGCTGTGCCAGTCTTCCCCTACTCTTTGTGGGAGGCTGCCACAGAGTGGTTTAACGAGCAGCGCTAGGTCCCCACCAGGGATCCAAACCGTGAACCCTGGGCTGCCAAAGCAGAGTATGCAAATCCAATCACTAGGCCACAGGGCTGGCCCCTATCTTTCTTCTAGCTGGTCATGTGGTTTCTGATATAATAAAATCAAAGTAAAAACATTTTAACTCTAATTTTCTATCAGAGTAACTTTTAGGGTTTAACAAAGAAAAGAAAAAAAAATCCAGGAATTACTTGCTGGAAATTTTTTTTTTAATATAAATTATGCTAGATTATTTTTAAGTTGCTCTTTGGCAAATTACAAATTCAAAGTCAATGCTCTCATGTGGAAAACTTAGAGCTCAAGCAAGCGAATCTAAGATTCAGAGTGAGAAAATTAAGAGTCATGAAGATTTGAAAAATCTAAGGTGTCTCTATTAAAACTGGATTTAGAGATGAGTGTGCTATCTTACCAGTAACCGCCTGTCTTTGGTACAGATGGTTGAGTGGTCAAAAGAAGTCTTGGAGGCAAGAGTACTTTGGAAAATACAGAAAATACATGTGAGATGAATGCCTACTAATGATGTGTTCCAAATATCATTTCTACTGTTATTCCACAATTTGTGTCATTAATAAAATACAATTACATGAGAAACTCTGCTTAATAAAGACACATTTCCTGCACCAGAGATATGAGGTATTTTGCATGTGTTCTAGCTTTAATAAAAGTTGGTTATTTTAGAAAGCCATACTAAATGTACATAAAATTTAAATATCCCACTCCTACATTTAACACCTTCTCGATGACTCATAATTTTACTTTTGACCTTCAATGACAATATATACTAATCTCCAATATTTCAGGAAAACTATTTTCAATTTTAAAAATGCTTATATTTGATTAAATTATATTGCTGTATTTATTTTATGATTTTGATCAGTAACTAAAGTACTTGAAATATTTCATTACAAACTAGATCTTAGTATCTAAAGGGAAGTAATTTGTGAAAATGATATTTCTAAAAAATAGCCTATTAATTTTAAAAACACACACACATTTAGTAAATGCCTGGCACATGGGCAATATTCAATATTTATTAAAGAGATGAATGAAAGTGGCAGAAGGTGGTCCTAGTTTTGATGCACTGCCCATTTCTCCTCCTATTATACTGTCTACGTCCCTAGATATCACATAGGCAGAGAACAATACGTCTGATTCGTTAAAAAAAAAAAAAGGCATTGCTAGGAACAGTCACCAAATGTAGGTTCATTTCAAATGCAGAAAGGGAGGCTTCAGAAATAACATCTCAGAAAAAGAAAATCAAATTTTAGAGGTAAAATGACAAGGAAGTCTTTTAGTTTTAAAGTGAAACCATCTCAAGGGCTTCTATATTCTCCAAGGGACTACTTTTTTCTTGATTCTGCTGCTTAACAGAGAGAAGCACCACAAGAAAGAATATACGGTAAGCCAAGGTCTACTCCTGTGGAGTCCATTTCCTTCCATTTAACCAACACTAATGAAATATCTACTGTATGTTAGGCACTGACATAAGTGCTGAGGATAACTCCTCATTTCATTGAGAGTAAAAGCTAACGTATACTGCTATTCCCTCTGGCTGGTGCGCTCTTGCTCCAGATATCCACTTGCCTACTTTCTCACCTCCTTCAAGTCTGTTCAGAATGTCACCTTTTGAATGCAGCTACCCTAACCATTCCATTTAAAATGTCAACCCAGGGGCTGGCCCTGTGGCCGAGTGGTTAAGTTTGCGCGCTCCCCTGCAGGCGGCCCAGTGTTTCGTTGGTTCGAATCCTGGGCACGGACATGGCACTGCTCATCAAACCACGCTGAGGCAGAGTCCCACATGCCACAACTAGAAGAACTCACAATGAAGAATATACAACTATGTACCCGGGGGCTTTGGGGAGAAAAAGGAAAAAAAAAATAAAACCAAAAAAAAAAAATGTCAACCCACACCCTACCTCCAGTGCTCCTGATTCTGATTCCTTTACTCTAATTTACTTTTTCTTTTTCTCTTAGCACTTACCACACTCTAACAATTATGTAATTTACTTATTATGTATACTTTTTATCATCTGACTCCCTTAGCTACGATGTAAACTCAAAAAGGGCATGGATTTTTGAGTATTCTATTTATTGACATATCTCAAATGCATAGAACTGCACCTGGCACACAAGAGGTATTCAATAGCTATCAGTCAAATGGATAAACGAGCTTTCCTGAACACATGCTACAATCCAGACATTGTCCGGAAGAACACATAGAGTCAGAGAAACAGCTACAAAAGCAATCACCTATAACACAATGGGGACACACAGTACAGAGTTCAACTCTTAGAGAATGGTGAATTCTAGATGAGGGTTAAAATAAGTACATTGACTATATTTTCAAAAATCTTGCCAGTGAGGAGAAGGCCAGTGGCAGAAGTATTTAAGTCCAGGATTTCCTCACTGATTGTATACTCATTAACAGAGTAACTGAAGTTTCTAGTACATGTAGGAAAGAAACAGTTTCAACACACATAAAAATACTCACAACATAAATTTATAATATTAGTCCACATTTAAATATCTACTCAATATTTGAGTCTCTACCTACTCTTCAACACAACCTCTTTATTTACAAGTCGGTTTCTTTAATTTTCCAATGTTTACAAATACAGCATTAGTTGAATACAAAGTGAAATTGCAAATCTTGCAAAAGATAATTTCATGAAGTCTGTGAAAGCGATGTAAAATCACAAGAAAACAATTAAATTCTAATTGAGGTGGCCAAGATAGACCAATAAGGATTAGAACATGAAAGGTAATTCAAAAGATAATGAATAAAATATTAATCAAATGTTAAGAAAAATCCATAAAATATTTGATTAAGCCCTCCAATTTTGCAAAAACAAGACTTTTCTTAACTCTATTGAAAGAGACCAATGTGAAATGAAGAATGTTATACTGTGCTATCATAATTTTGTCAGAAAAACTATGTTAAAAAAATCAGCATTTGATTCATTCTCGTTTATTAATTAGCTTATAGCTGAAATTACATAGTAAATTTTGCTGAAGATTTTAGGTTTCAGTTTTCAATATAAAGAGCTAATCAAACTTCTCCCTCTCTCTCAAACACACACATGCCACCATTATCACCACCACCACAACAACAGCTCTTTTTCCAGAACACTTCATTCTGAAATAGGTCACTTCAAGTGGTCTCTTTTGAGTAACTTCTGCCCTCTTTGAGGGTGAGCAGACGATTAAAAGGGAAAAATGGAAAATATGTGAAAAAGAGAGAGGATTTTCAGAGCAAAGCCCTGGACGGAAGACTGGTTCAATGTCTGTTTAATGAGAGTTATGCTTTTAATAAACAAAGCATAGGAAACAAATAGCTTTATATGCTATATTCAGTTGAGGGGGAAGAAAACCTTAATTAGAATCTCTGGCAAAGGATGCAATTTGTCACCTGGACCACAAGATGGAGGCAACAGACACCTGGAAAGCAATAAAGATAAAAGGAAAGAAATAGCTTCTTCAGTATTAAAATTACAAAACTAATTTTTTAAAAAATCATATACATTCCTAAGCCATTTTGTAAAAATGGAAATTTATTCTAACAATCAAATAGTGAAGTCTGCTATATGGTTCTTAAGATAATTCTCTACCCAATCCCATTCAATTTTCAAGTCTCAAAAGGAGGCATGTCAACTCAATTTTGTAATCCTTGTTATAGTAACTAACATTAAAAAAGTCTTCAAATAGCAGCAGAAAATTGCTGAACTGAGTATACTTTGAAAAGTGAGAGGGCCAAGTAAGAAAAGTAAGTTTCATCTGATTTACATTGATGCAGAGAACTGGGTCCCATAGAAATATAATACAAATGGAGTTCATCACTAAATGACCTTGACAAACCAACACTAGATATATTTTTTCTACATTTGTTATAATTCTTCCACAAATACAGTGAATCATGACAAGTGCTAGGGATAGTGCCTAATTCATAGTATTCAGTAACACTAAAATTATCGTTATTGCTGTTATTAACATTATTATCCTTAGTGTAAAGCAATTATAAAATTCTCAAAGCAAAAGAGGACAAGTAGGGGCCGGCCCTATGGTCCAATGTTTAAAGTTCCACATGTTCTGCCTTGGCAGCCAGGGTTTGCAGGTTTGGATCCTGGGTGCGGGCCTGTTCCGTTCATCAGCCATGCTGTGGAGGCAGCCCACATACAAAAACTAGAGGAAGACTGGCACAGATGATAGCTCGGGGCTAAACTTCCTCAAGCAAAAAAAAAGGAAGATTGACAATGGATATTAGCTCAGGGCAAATCTTCCTCATCAAAAAAAAAGGACAAGTAACGTTTTTCTCTTACATGAAATAATATTTTCAGCCTCAATGAGAAACAGATATAACATAGCTTAGTCACTCATTCATTATTCATTTCCACTTCTGCTCAAAAGGTCCCATATTTCCCTGGCAGGGAAAGGCAGAATGCAAGATTAAGGTTTCTTAAGTTCATTTTAAAGCCAGTATAAAGGACTGACATATATGACTATGAACACATTTCATTCTCCTGATTTTCTCTTGGATGAAAGTATGACTCAGATGTGGTTCTACTGGTATGAGACAGGAATGCAATCAAGGACTACAGGGAAAATGTTGGTATTTTCCCTTCATCAAAATACAATTAAGTGTTTAAGTACAACCATGTATATACACACAAACTAAGGGAATCTAATAAGCATGTGACATAATCTCAGAGGAAAAGACAATTAAGAAACAAAATTTAAAAATAAAGATGAGAAAATTAAAAATCTAATCTTCAGATAATCCTGAGACAACCTATATAAAAAGTTTATAATTATTATTTTATATTCAACGAAGTATTTTAAAATAGGTTCAACTTCTCTAGATGTCCCTAAACAGAAGGCACGTTTTAGCTAAGGAAATATTTTAGGATATTCCACCAATCTTATGATGTCCGTGATTATGACTACATTATGTGATATCTGACAACTCAAGGCAGAACGCTTACTGTTGGGAAAATTATATGCATGATTTTTTAAATTTCTGGTCAATTCTTCAAAATTTAATTGCCATTTACATCATTCTGCATTACTGACTAGGAATAATTGATATTGTCATTTTAAAATCCTTGTTTTGAGAGTTAGCAGTTTATAAAGCAGTAGTGCAGGGTTTATTTGGAGGAAAAAAAAATCCAATTATTTTAGAGAAAAGATTCCTCCCTCAAATCAGCTCACAGAAAAATAATTAACCGGCAACCTATGATTTTTTTAAACAATGATGCCACCTACTGGAAGAATCTGAAATGTCTTCATTATTTCCCAAATATCAGCTTAAATACCACATTCAAAAGAACTATATCATGATCTTCCAATTACCTACTAAAACAAGACACACTTTACTTAATGATTCTGACCATTCGATTTATCTGATTCTTAATAACTATGTCTTAATTAAGTACTAATTCATTATAGTTTTTAGTATATTTAAATACTAAACACAAATAGGTTGAGGAGACATCATCAAAAACAATGCAGCTCAAGAGGCTGGCCCCGTGGCCGAGTGGTTAAGTTCGCGCGCTCCCCTGCAGGCGGTCCAGTGTTTCGTTAGTTCGAATCCTGGGCGCGGACATGGCACTGCTCATCAGACCACGCTGGGGCAGCGTCCCACATGCCACGACTAGAAGAACCCACAACGGAGAATACACAACTATGTACCGGGGGGCTTTGGGGAGAAAAAGGAAAAAATAAAATCTTTAAAAAAAAACAATGCAGCTCTATAATTACATGTAATAGTGAATGATAAAGGTTTCGAATTATCAGATAACGATATATTCATCCTGAAAGGAAAAAAATAAGACTGGGTATCTTAACAGAAGTTTGATGCTAGCAATAAAACTAATTTTGGAAGGTCATTAACTAAGTTAAGTCCAAACCGGAACCACACTAGAAAAGTTATGGAAAAGATATGCTTATTTCTAATGAGAGTATTTTAGTCCCTGAAGAATAATTTGGGACACTTAACGTAAATAAAAGAAAAATATATCTTAATCACCTGTTTTAAGGTTTTATAAAACTATATTATTTCCTATGTTTAAAAAAAATTTTTGCTTTGTCTTGTTTTTATAAATCTGGGTCCATAAATATTTCAATTCATTGAACAGTTGTTTTTTGACTACCTACTCTGTACCCCAGCACATATACATGAAGCTCATTTAAGTATTCATAAATGAAAGAATCAACTCATGTTTAAGATGAGGATAATAATCCCTAGTTATATGGTTGTTGTAAAGACATCAAATAATCAGAGTTAACACTCGATGAATGTTAGCTATCATTAATGTAAGCATTATTAAAAAGATTGGATGCTATGGTAAGTTGAGAACTGGAGGAAAAAATGTGTTTCTAATTTGTGTTACAAATTAAATATGTAAACTTCAGTTTAAAATAGCCATTGATTCATGTTTACCTCATTTAGCTTCCCAAATTCTATTAAATTTATTAAAGATTATATAAGGGGAAATGTAGCTACACTGGAAAATAGATAAAGGTACCATCAAAAGGCCAGAAACTGTCACCAACAGATCTGAAATACACAAAACAGCTATCTTTTGCATGAAGCAGTGCTGAATAAATATTTGTGACATGAGAAAATTAATGAATGGTACAGCATGAGATGGAAGGCAAACTCAGCAATGTTGACTGGCCTGTGAATCAGAACAGATATACAGGCCACACTGGAAAGAATCTATATGGGTTTTCCCAAAAAGAAGTCCTGAGGAAACCCCAAGCTAGAGAAGCAGGGCTGAGAGTAAGGGGCAAATAAGTGGTAAGGGTCAAGTCAAAGGAATTTGGAAATGCCAACACTACTCCCACAGGGAGGCCTAGTTATCATTAATGTGAACAGGTTGTAAGATGTCACAGAAAATGTGAAAAAAACAAAAACAAACAAAAATAACCTCCCAACAATAGCATGTGCTAAGAATCCCAATGAGCTCCTTCTCTATTTCTTCCAGGTACCTGCAACTCTGACCTGATACTGACATTCTTAAGGTTCCCACTTGCAGGGGTGAAAGTGAAGGCATCCTGTACTGAGTACGGCCCTCCCAGAGAAATTCTACCAAAGCCCAATGGGAAGCCACAGGCCCGTAGCGTTCACTCAGGTCTCACTTGGTACAGAGAGTCCATTTCTAGTAAAATGAAGGCTATGCTGCAAAAGACACCTAAAGAGGGTAGTCAGGAATAAGAAAACAAACAACAGAAAGCATAAAATATAAGATGACTAAAGTAAGACTAAATAAACCACTTATTACAACAAATATTAATGGATTAATGCCATTTTTTTCCTTAAAAAGTAACTTTTTTCCAAAACCCACTCCCAAAAAAGCAGGGGTGTGTATGTGTGAGAGAGACAGAAAAAATAAAATAAAATAATCTAGAGAGATTACTTATAAATTACAAGACTTAAAAAACATAGTAGCAATCATAATGCAAAGACTTTGGAACTCAATTTATACAAACTGCAAAAATAAGTAAACAAATCAATAAATAAGAATATTATAGGACAGCAGGAAATATGAAGGACAGGATATTTTATGATATCAAAGAACTGGTGATTTCTATAAGTGATGATAGTGTTATTGTTATATTTAAATATTTAAAAAGAGGAGTCTTTGTGTTAAAGAGATACACTAAAATGTTTATAGGTAAACTGACATGATGTTTGTATTTGTTTCAAAATAAGAGGAGAGAAGAGTGGGAGTATGCAGAAAACAAATTTTAGCTATGAGTTGATAACTGCTGAAAAAGAGTAATGAGTACATGGAAGCTTGTTTTATCATTCTACTTTTTATATTTGAAGTATTTCATAATTCAACAGTTAAAAATAAATAAATGGATAAATAAATAAAACAGAAGTGATTCTCAGGTTAGAACAGAAGGTAAAATCCAACTAATAATCTTTTTTAAAAAGGAAGCACATAGAAATGGTATAAAATAACCCTCAATTTTAAACAAAATTCAATTTTAGATTGACAAACTTCAATTTTTAAACTATCAACTTTAAAGTTTGGTTTATGGGCTGGCCCTGTGGCCTAGTGGTTACGTTTGGCACACTCAGCTCTGATGGCCTGGATTTGGTTCCTGGGTGCAGACCTATACCACTCATCAATGGCCATGCTGTGGCAGTGACCCACTTACAAAATAGAGGCAGACTGGCACAGATGTTAGCTCAGGCTGAATCTTCCTCAAGCGAAAAAAAAAAGAGGAAGATTGGTAACAGATGTTAGCTCAGGGCCAATCTTCCTCAGCAAAAAAAATCAAATAAATAAAATAAAGTTTGGTTTATACCGCTTCTGATTTGGCTTCCCAAAAGTGTTTTAGAACTCCATATTCAAAGGCCATCATTTTTCTTTAACCAAAAAGCATGAAATATAAAATTCAGGAAATGTTATCATAAATCATGTGTTTGGCACACTAACAATCCAAATATATGCAAATCTAAAGATACTCATGTAAATATACAAAGTATAGAAAATATAATTTGGCAGCAAACACTTTCATGAAAACCTTAGCACAAAATTTTCTTTGCTCACAATTTTTATAAACGTACAAATAATACTTCATTAAAAAACTGAGAACAAAATCTTTCAGAATCTAAGATTTTCTAATAAAATATTGAATAGATTTATTTCATAATTATTAAAATATGAACAGTTTGAAAACCACTGCTAGTAGCCTAGTGTAAACAATTCACTATGTAAAAAGCCCTAATGCAAGTTATACAGTTTTAAAAAATATATTCCAAAAATAAATCTACCATGTTTGATGAAAAATTACTCCGGGATTCTAAAAGAAGACATCACTGTTACTTACTGTCCACTGCTATTCCTGCATTGCCCCCAATGGATTCTGTTTTGGGAACATCAACTGAAGCTCAGTATTATGAAAAATAACACACTAGATACAAAAATAGCTATGTTCAATTAATTTTTAATGCTATTATTTTTTTGAATGCTGAAAATTAAATACTGTTATCTGATTCAACTCGCTGGTGGAAAATCATGTAAGCTTTCAGGTGTGAGCTCTCCTAAAGCAGAAATATCTAGACTTCTTACAAAATTATTGATCTAAAGATTAGATTATCAACAAATGTCACTTTCAGGATGGACTCAAAGGTCATAAATGCCAACCAGGTAGTTTGGATTTATTCTCAGGTAATGAAAAGCCACTGAAATGACAGGGTTCCTAAATACCTTTCTCAGTCTCATCTGATTATTACTCTCCCTGTTTGAATCCAACTATCCCTACAGTTTTAGTGATCACCTATATTAAGGTGGCTTCCAAATCTGTATTTTAATCACTGACATCTTTGGAACTGCAGATATGAGTATACAGTTGTCCTGGTATAAGCAACAAACTCTATTTACTCTTCCACGAACCCAACCCTAAAGCCTGCTTCTCTATTTGCATTAGTCACTACTAGCCTCTATTTGCATGAATCAGTACATCACAATCCACCAGCTCTCCAGAATTAAAACAATAAAATCATCTTTGGCCTCTCCTCTTTTCTTTCCCCTCCCATCAGTCTAATTCATTATCAAGCCCAAAAGTTTTGCAAAATTAAAATTTTTCTTTCTGTGCCCATCACTTGAGTCCAGTAAGATCTCTTTCTAGGACCATGGTAAACCTAGAACACTCCCACCTAACAGTATTTTAGTTCCCTCCCTTTCGCCTCTAGCTCATCTTTCATGGGGCTTCCAGAGTCATTTCTCTAAAAGTTCTAGTCATGTCAAACCTCTTCCCTGTTGAAAAGCTTTCAATGGCTACCTACTATCTACAGAATGAAGTACAAACTTCACACCTATAGTATTCAAGGCCTTTTACAATCTGACCTTGTCTATCCCCTTACTAAAACAGCTTTCTCTTGTTCTTCTACCCTGAAGTCTACCCACATGGCACTGCCTTCTAATCTCCGTGGCATTTCCTGCCTATAGCCTTAACCAAGAATACTCTTCTACCACTCTTTCTGAAATCGTATTTATCGTTCAAGGTGCTGAGCAAACATTTCCAGCTATTTATCTCCCTAAATTCTTCCAGCTACAAGTAAACACGAGGCACTCTCTTCTTTTTCTAGCGCAGCTCTAACAGTCTGAAAGCTGTTTCTTATAAAAAGGCAAACATCTACCCCCTCATCTATGTTCTGAGTAAAAGGACTATACAGAGGAACCTAATCGTTTTCTACACAACAATCTTTCAAGTACTTGAAGCTCTTCCTAAATCTTCCCTTCACAGGTTCAATTTCCTCAAGAATCACAGGTAGTACTCAGAGATAAAGTTTCTAGAAAGTTTCCTCATGATAACTACCCCTGTGTAGACACTAGACTTTCAATCATCTCTCCTAAAGTGTGGTGTCCAGAACCAAACAATATTCTAAACCAGTGTTTTTGCAAATTACGTACTATATTCACTCCCCCTCTCAAATTTGGACATTCATAATGACTATTATCAACTTCAGTTGATAAACTTAACTGGGTTTTAACTGGGGGCAGATGTTTAATAATCATACAAAAGGAGGAGGTGAAAATAATAAAACAAGGTTCGAAGACGTTCTAGTTACAATCAAGTATATGATACAAGAATTTATCTCAAAAGGAAGAGAACTACCTTTTGAAACATGAGACAAATGGAATCAAGTGGATAAAAACTCAGATAATATAAATAAGAAGGGTGCAATACAACGGAATTTTCTAAACAAAGTTTATTTGAAGAATCTTTTACTAAATAATCTATCATAGAGCAAGCAGATTTTTAATAAAAAATGTTGATTAACACTTTGTTATTAAAAATGCCAACTACATGCTATATTCATAATCTTTTTATCCTGAAATTCCAATATGCTTTAAAGAAAGTTAAAATTTCAACAATCTAAACTTAAATTCAGCTGACTGGACAATAGTCAAGAGACTTATTTTGAATTATATAACAATATCTTTTCTCTCATTAAATAATATCCTATGTGAAAACATAGTTCTTTGATGACTGACACCACACTAATTAACTGAATTAAAAATTAATTTCCTCTGAAGAGTTCTTGGGGCTGTCCCATGGCCACATAGTAAAAGTTCCACGTGCTCAGCTTCCGCAGCCCAGGTTTGCAGGTTCGGATCCCGGGCATGGACCTACTCCTCTCATCAACCATGCTATGGAGGCATCCCACATACAAAATAGAGGAAGATTGGCATGGATGTTAGCTCAGGGCTAATCTTCCTCAAGCAAAAAAAAAAAGAGGAACATTGGCAACAGATGTTAGCTTAGGGTGAATCTTCCTCACCAAAAAAAAAAAAGGAGTTCTTAAATACTCTTCACTGATGGTGCTAAATGCTCAACAATTTATGCAATTCAAAGAAAACTCAAGGAGACTTCTAAAGAGTTCACCCTTCATATCAATGAAACAGGAAACTTAGATGACTTATTTTTGGAAAACTTGCTTTAAAACAAACTAAAGATATTTCCCCTTAATTTACAGTGGAAGCCTTAGGAAAGCTGTAACAGTATTTACAGAATGTACAACATCTGTGCTGCAGGCCTCAATTATTTAAAAACGGAGGCACACAGAGATATTAGCATATAATGATTCTCCTACATCATCAATAAAGGCCTGATTTTCTCACAACCGAGAGCACATGAATTCAAAATACCAAGCTGACTGCAGTATAAATTGGCATAAGCACTTTGGAAAATAATTTGGTATTATAATAAAGTTAAACATATCTTTTGACTCAAAAATTTTATTTTAAGATAGACATGATCTTGCTAATTTAAATTTTTCTTTAATGATATTGTATTTTCATTGAAATGATACAATGAAATCAATATAATTTTTTTTCCAGTGGGCAAAAGATTTGAATAGATACTTCACCAAAGATTGTGACAAATGAGCATATGAAAAGATTCTCAACATCCTCAGTCATTAGGAATATGAAAATTAAAACCACAGTAAGATACCACTATACACCTCTTAGAATAGCTAAAATAAAAACAAAAAAACTTCCAATACCAAGTGCTGGTGAGGATGCAACACTAGAACTTTCACGTATTGCTGCTAGAAATGCAAAATGGTACAGCCAATTTGGAAAACAGTTTGGCAGTTTCTTATAAAGTTATATATACATTTACCACACAACCACTTCGAGGTATTCAACCAAGAGAAATTATGTTCACACAAAATCCTGTAGGGAATGTTTATAGAGGCTTTCCTCACAATCACCAAAAACTACAAACAACCCAAATGTCCTTCAGCTGGTAAATGGATATAAACAAACCGTGGTAAACTCATACAATGGAATACTATGTAGCAATGAAAAGCAACCACTACTGACACATGGATGAACCACAACTGCATCATGCTATGTGAAATAAGCTGGACCCAAAAGACTAGATCCCCTGTAATTCCACTGATATGATATTCTGGAAAAAGGCAAAACCATAGGAAACATAAAGCAGATCAGTGGTTGCCAAGGACTGGGTATGGGGTAAGGGAACGAACTACCTTCTAAGGGCTGGTAGGAGCGACTTTTTGGGGTGATGGAACTGTTCTTTACCGTGATTGTGGTGATAGGCAACTCTATGCATTTGTCAAAAAACATAAAATCGTACACCAAAAAGGGTGAATGTCACTGTATGTATATTATACTTCAATAAAAAAAATCAACCCAACGTTTTGCATATTTTTTTAATGTTACTGACAACTTATGGAAAGAAACATCTTTCCCTCTGCTTGCAATCTGTCAAGAAATACTTCACCACCATGCTAGGTTTTTTGTGGACTTTTTTTTAAGACACATTCTTTGCCCTGATAGAGTTTAGCAGCTCATTAGGGAAGCAAGTCTAAGATATTAAAATACACTACAGAAGAAGGCTAGGCAAAACAATTTTGAGTGATAAATCACAGAATACACTTTATATGTGCTCTACGAGGAAAGAGGGAGTAATTTCCTTTGTCAAGAGTTGCAGGAAACGAATGGAACAGTTTTGGAAAGGTTTTAGCGCTTCTCAATGATAGTTATTAGTATCATCTCCAACTTTCAAGTGAGGATACTGAGACCTAAACAAATACTTTGCCCGTGACCTCTTAGCTATTAGGCGTCAGAGCTGAGATAACCTAAGCCTTTCTGATCCCGAAGCCTGAGATGTTCTGCATCCCGATGACGGAACAAGACAGAAGAGAAGAAGACGGCTGCCACGTGGAGTGACGTCAGTGAACCGGAACGTCCCTGCGCTCCCTGACTCCGCGCGAATCCTGCACAGGACGCTACCGTTAGAGCCGTGGGTCTCACAGGGAGTGCAACCGGGGCTTGGAGGGCTAACCCGCGGGAAAGGGAACGCGGAGCCTGTGGGGATCTCTTGTCCACACTGTCCGTGCGCACGGACCTTTTCTGGCAAGCCGTGGTTGGGAGGACGGTGACGCACGGGGCCAGCGCCGGAGCCACTAAGAAAGGTCAACACCAAGAAAGAGGACAGCGGAGGCGCTCCAGACACACCTCCTCTATCACAGGGTGCCGGCCGGGTCGCAAGAGGGGCTCAGGAGGAGGAAAGGCCACTTGCCTGCCCTTCCCGAGACGACAGTAAAAGACCTCCGAGGACTTGTCCCCGTGTACGTCGCCCAACGGCAAGGGCCGACGCTGCGGGGGAAGGCGCCGGAGGCAGGCACGGTGCAGAGCCGCCCAGCGAAAGCCAGAGCGAAGGCTAACCGCCGGAGCGCAGGGGGCGGCGGGCTGAACGAACTCGGGTGGTCCCGAGGGGATGTCACAAGTGTCGCACGGGGCGTGGGTTTACGAGACGCTCTCGCTTGCCCTTCATTTACCGACTAGGCAACCGCTGCCCTCGCTCGCTCCTCACCTCTCCAGTTCTTGTACTCCGGGATACAGTAGTACTTGTTTCCGAACCGGTCTGTGCCCACTTGCTCCTTCACGTCCTTCGACAGCGCTCTACACAAGGCGCGGAACAAATCCTGAGACCAACCCATGCCGGCCGCCCAGCTCCCAGCACCCGTCACAGCGCGATCGGCGGCGACCCGAGCAGGAACGCCCCACCCGCCGGCCCCGCCCATCGGATCGGAGGACCCACCCGCCCGCATCCTTGCGCCCGTCTAGTAACGGCGCTCACCATTGGTCGGTTGGCATCACGGCTTGACCAATGGGAGGCTCCGTTGTTACAGGCCCACCTCCGAGGCCTGTCATGGCGGCGGCCAGTTTTCCAGTCTGTGTGACAGGAAAGGATGCTAGGGTTTTTGTCGGCGCGACAAGCCGGTTTGGACGACCCTCTTCGCTTCCGGAGAGCGGAGTCCACACGGAGGTAAAGAAACCCTTACTCTTTTCTGTAACAGAGACGTAACAGTTCTGTAACAGTTGAATCTGGACCGATGGCTACGTTAGCTTTGCCTCACGCTTTCCCGCCTTATCATCATTTTCCTCCCACCACACTGGCTCTACTCTCTCTTCTGCTCTGTGGCTTGGGAAAATGATACCTTTTATGTGCTTGTAGGCAGGTAGGTGCGCACGTGGGCTCGGGTGAGGGCGCTATAAATCTAAATGAGGATAATTCGCATTTTACCTTATTCTTTCTCCCTCATATTACGTCTCCCCGCCCTTTCGGCCCAAGGAATAACTATCCTCCAAAGATTCGTTCATTTATTCAGTCGACATATTTAGTGAGCGTCTACTGTGTGCCAAACAGTTTGTTAAAGGCTGAGCATAAGCCAGGAATTGAACAGAGTTTAGCATGACTAGAGCAGAGCTGGGGAGGAGGGAACCGTTGACAAGAGATGAAGCTAGGGAAGTAGGCAGAGACTAGGTGAGGAACAGTCTTGTGTGCTTGGTTAAGAGCTATGAAGATGAGAATAAGGTGACAACTGTTGCATTTTGTCATCTGTTTGGAGAATGAATTGAAGTTGAGAACAAGAGTGCAGTAGCTACCTGTTGCAAGGAGAGAGTTGTTGGAAGCCTGGCCCAGGCAGGTGGTATTTGGGTGGAATAGAGTGAAGATATTTGAAAAATATTTGGGAAATAGAATCAACCAGCCATGGAAATTGATTGGATATAGTGAATGATGAAAAGGGAAGAGTCAACAATGATTCCCAGCTATGAGCCCTGTAGAGCCCTGTAGAATGATGGTGACATTGCTACCCGAAGAGGGAGCAAGTTTTAGTTTAATTTTACCCACATTGATTTTTCCCCTATTGCTTTCAAGGAACCTGTGAAGATTTTCATCTGGAGATTGGAGGACACAATCGCATATGCAATCACATGGTACATAACCACATTTTGGTCAATGATAGACCACATACACAATGGTAGTCCCATAAGATTAGTACCATATAGCCTAAGTGTGTACTAGGCTATACCGTCTAGGTTTGTGTAAGTGCTGTAGGGAAGAACGAAATTTCCCTCTACCCTTCTAGGTTCTTCTGGCTGGTCTAAGAATTAAACTGATCTGAGGCAGATTAACAGGAGAAAAACAAGCAAAACTTTAATAACGTGTATACATGGAAGAAACCCAGGAAAACCAAGTAACTAGCCAAAGTGGCAGAAACCCTCACCTTAAATACACTCCTCAGCTAAAAGACAGATATTGTGGGTAAGGAGTGTCAGGGACTTCAAAGGGAAGAAAGACAATTCACAAGTAGGTGAAAAGAAGCTTCTTTGGAAAGCAAATGCTTGGCCACACAGAAACAGAAGAAGACATAAGGGAGCACAACAAACAGGCTTTTCTAGATTCCTCCCTGTCTACCACCTAGTTCACATTATGCTAAGTTGATAGCTCACTTCCTGAGACAGGTTTTTTAATCTGAATTCTTTTGTGCAGTTAAGGGGGAGGTAACAAGAAAAACTTTGAGTCTTTTGTTTTTTAAAAATAATCAGCCTAAAATAATCTTCATGTTGGAGACACATTTTAGGGTGGCAAATTTTGTTCTCCTTTAGTGAGCTCTATGATGTTCACACAGTGACGGAATTGCCTAACAACACATTTCTCAGAAGATATCCCCATCGTTAAGCAGGGCATGCCTGTATGTATTTGATGCTCAGGAGAAATTTAGATATCATTAATGCAAGATGATATGTGAATTGAGGAGATGAGATCACCCAAGCACTATTTTTAGAGTAAGAAGAGAGAAGTTCAATGACAAAAACCTGAGAAGGATCAATACTTCAAGTTAGGCAGAAGATGGGAGTACAAATGAACTGAAAAGGAGTAACAACAGGAATTGAAAGAGAACCAGGGCGGTGAGGTGTCATGGGTGCTGAGGAAAGACAGTGTTTAAGGAGGAAGCCATTGAATGGGTCAGGTGTCGCTCCCAGCCACTCCTTTACTCTGGTTCTCCATCCCATTACTCTGCTTTATTTTCTTCATTCAGTTTATTACTACTGAAATTGTATTATATGTTTATTTTCTTACTAATGTATTATCTTCTTAACCCCTATGAGAAAAGGGACTTGTATTCCCAGTGCCTAGAAGAGGGTTTGGCACAATTTATGTGATGTTTTTGTCTTCTAAAGTGTTGTATTATCCTTACATTTTAGTATTATGCTTTTAGAATGGGTAAATATGTTTCTAAATAGTTCACATAATTTTAACTAAACGAGCATATTTTTTTACCATGTTTTGGTTAGTTTTAAACATGATTGGGGTTGCATCTACTGCTGTCCCCCTGCCCCCAACCCCAGTTAGTGTACAGTTGATGATAATTCCTTTTCAGCTCAGTCATCCACTCTAATAAGAGCACTCAGACATAGCCAGAGGTTTTTATTCCAGTGACAGCAAGAACTCAAGCAAAATTTATGTGTATCAAAATTTGTCAGTCTGATAATATGGCTTGTTTCCACCAAGTAGTTCTGTAATTTTTCCACTATGATCAGCAACGTAAACATTGGAAGAGAGTGAACTTGCATATTGTCTTATCTTTAATTTCAGTGAAAATAGCTGTACTTTTTTAAAAAGAAGCAACATTATTGTTTCCCCTAATATGTTCAGAAGTCTTGTCATATCAGTAATAATTTAAATCATATGCACCACTGAGAGTCTGAAAAATGGGTTTCTCAGAGTCTTTTAATTCCAAAAAGTCCTTGGTCTGAGGAAGCAACGAGGTATAGCTCTTTGTCAGAATTCCATGACATAAACCTCTTACTTCATTAGAAGAAATAAAAGTTCAAAATGGTGAAAGTTTCCTAACCAAATCGCCAGATTAATCCATCTATAAATGGATTTCATTTCCTCTGTAGACATGCTAATTCCCTGAGCATACTTAACACTTCCAGCTGAAAACCTACTCTCTGGTAATCCCATACACATCTCTCCCACCAATTGCTTTGTGTGCTTCTCAAAAGTCAGTATTTGTCCCTGACCCTGTTAATGCTAGTTTTACATATTATTCTGATTATGTCATTTTAATGTGAGCTGATGAAGTATGACTACAAAAAGAGAGTTGCTATTCTTATAAAAACTAAATGAACCACTTTTGAAATACTCAATCTAAACAAATCGCTTAAAACAAAATAAGGTATGATTGAGACAACTATTAGCAAAGATTGGGGGAAAGTCCAAAAAGAAGAAACAGTATTTTTCAACTTTGCTGGAATATTGGCATCACATAGGATATTTGGAAAAAATGTTCATGCCAAAATTCCAAACCCATAAATTCTGATTTAATTGGTCTGAGACACTGGGATTTTTTTAAGCTCCCTTGGTGATAGTAATGTGTAGCCAGGATTGAGAACCATTTCTTGAGAAAGATTCCACATTCAGTTGCTCTGCATATGTCTTAGATTCTGCATTCATTTGCTTCGCATATGTCTTAAATTTCCACCCAACTAAAATAAATGTTAATAAATAAAAAACAAATTTTTGAAAATCAGAATATGTATAATATGGGTACAGTTTGTAAAAGAAAGATGGTATGGCCCTCTGTTCACTACATTTAATTCTACTTCAAACAATTGGCAAATATTCAGGCCATCCTTGCTTTGCATAGTAGTGCACATCCATAAAACTGAGTGTGAAACCTAGGCAAAGTGATCTTAATAGTCAATGGGGAAAATTATGATTCTTCTGGGATCTTTAAGCTTTTTTGTCAAAACACTTAAAAACCATTACTGTCAGCTATAAATGTTTAGGGAAATGAAAAAATAGTAAACGCTAATATTTATTTAGTACATTGTAATGTAAACATTAGAAATGATGAGAATTCATGTTATTTCTTTGTTAAAAAACAGGAACTTATAATACAAATTGAGGATCTTTTCTATACTTTGACTAATTATCATACTCCTTTCTAAATTTGGGTCAGATACCCAACATTTTGTCCTTTGCATTTTTAATGTCATGAAATATCTCTGAAAGTTCCTTTAATGTGAAGGTTTTTGCCAGCGTCACTTCCTCTGGGACATCTTCAACCTTTTCATCACAACCAGTTTTCCTCATTTCTACTTATAAGTTCACCTTCATGGATTTCCTCGGTCCGCATATCTAGAGTTTCTCAAGTGGGAGCAGTGCCAATGTTCCCTCAGCTATTTCTTTTATAATTCAATTTATGTTCAATTTGAGTTTCACTTCCAGCATTATCACTTTGTGTTTCTTTGGTGCACTTTAATTTTGTTGGCCAGTTCCCTTGTTCAATTATCCCTTTTTTAAAAATTCCTTGTGAGCTTATCTCAGAGGCAAAGAGGTAGCAAAACTATACGCTTTGCAGGCAGTGTGAGAAACAGAATAATAAATGCACAGTGACCAGTCACCTCCAGACTTTCAAAGTCATATAAATTGGTCACTAATTATGATGTGATAGTTTCAGTGATTTGTGAACTGAAAAGCTATTATTGAACTTTGTGTTTTGTTCTGTTACTCATGGTTAATAGCCATGGTAACTGAAGTTTGAACTATGTTGTCAGGGGTCTTGCATTATTTAACTAAACCATGATAACTGAAATTCATGTATATCAGACTGTGCAAAGCAAGGACTACTTGTGTATTTAACTTAAAATACTGTGTTTAAGGCAGTATTTCTTTTTAAAGATTCCCCTCATTAAGTGACATTTTTGTTTAATTAAACAATTACACAGTCCAATTTTATTAAGAGATGTTTACTATAGGGGCCAGCCCCATGGTTAAGTTTGCACGCTCCGCTTTGGCGGCCCAGGGTTTCTCCGGTTCGGATCCTGGGCGCAGACATGGCGCCGCTCGTCAGGCCATGCTGAGGCAGCATCCCACATGCCGCAACTAGAAGGACCCACAACTAAAAATATACAAATATGTACCAGGGGACTTTGGGGAGAAAAAGGAAAAATAAAATCTTTAAAAAAAAAAAAAGATGTCTACTGTAATTTGCCCCAGGTTCTTATCGATTGTTTAGGGCAAAAGCATGAACACTGAAATGCAATGGTTACAATTCTTACCCCCCCCTTTTTTTACAACTTTATTTATTTATTTATTTTTAAATATTGTAGTTTTTTTTTTTTTTGAGGAAGATTAGCCCTGAGCTAACATCTGCCGCCAATCCTCCTCTTTTTGCTGAAGAAGACTGGCCCTGAGCTAACATCCGTGCCCATCTTCCTCTAGTTTATATGTGGGACACCTACCACAGCATGGCTTGACAAGCGGTGACTTGTCCGCACCCAGGATCTGAACCAGCAAACCCCATGGCCACCCAAGTGGAACGTGCGCACTTAACCGCTGTGCGGCTGGGCCAGCCCCACAACTTTATTAAGGTACAGTTGACATACTATAAACTCCACGTTAAATTAGAGTATACAATTTGATGAGTTTTGACACATATATACACTTTTGAAACTATCACCATAATCAAGAGAACAAACATCTGAAAGCCCCAGAATTTCATCAGGACTCTTTAATCCCTCACTCTCTTCTTTCCCTGCTTCACCCTCTTTCTGTTCCAGGAAGCCACTGATCTACTTTCTATCACTGTAAATTAGTTTGCATGTTCCAGATTTTTGTATAAATGAAATCATTTTTGGTCTGGCTTCTTACACTCAGCATAATTATTTTGAAATTTCTTCATGTTGTTACATGTATCAATGCCTTTTTACTGTTGAGGCGTATTCTATTGTGTAAATATACCACAACTTGTTTATCCGTTCACTTGTTGATGGACATTTAAGTCATTTCCACGTTTTGGCTATTACATATAAAGCTGATATAAAAGATTCATGTATAAGTCCTTGTAAGGACACATGCTTTTATTTCTCTTGGGTGCCTGTCTAGCAGTGGAATAACCAGATATAATATTTCACTTTTTAGGAAACTGACAGTTTTCTAAAAACTTACATTCTCACCAGCAGTGGATGAGAGTGCTGGTTGCTCCATATCTTTTCTTTCCCTTTTCCTGCTTTCTTTTGGGTTATTTGGACATTATTTAGTATTCCATTTTAATTTATCTGTTATGACTTTGACTATATCTCTATATGATTTTTTTGATGGTTGCTCTAAGTATTGTAAAATACCTACTTAACTCTTCGTTGTCTACTTAGAATCAATATTTTACTGCTTCGTTTGGCTTATAGAAACTTTTATCACTTTACTTTCCACCATATATGTTGTCTTCTATGTTACATTTACGTACATTGTAAACCCTATTGGACAATGTCGTACTTTTTATTTTCAACTGTCAAACATATTTTACGGAAAAGCATAGTCTATTATATTTACCTAGATATTTATCATTTCTGTTGCTTTTCCTACATTCCTGATATCCCAAGTTTCCTTCTTAATATCATTTCCCTTCTGTCCGAAGAACTTTGTTTAGCATTTCTTTGAGAGCATATACTAAAATTCCTGGTATGTACATGCACGTACCTAGAATGTCCCAAAATTTCAGACTCCCAGAAGCAAAGCAAGTATTCATCATTGTTTGCTCCAGATAGTTTAGGCACAGTGAACCATTCTTATCCAGGAATGGCGGGAACCCTCCTGAAATCCCAGAAGCCAGGCAAGGGCCAGTATTGCAAGAAGGCCTTTCTAAGGATGGCAGTCTCAGACCTGCTATATTAACTCTTTTATGCACACCTTGCCACCTTCCATGCACACCCCACCCCCATTTCCCTATCATATTACCCTTCTCCTTTCCCTTCATCTTAACCCCTCCTAGTTCCCTACTTCAGTCCTAAAGTCTTTGAGGGGGGCAGAGGTCAGCTTCCAAAAACAGGCAGGGATTAGGTTGGCCTAGAGTGATATTTCAGAGCCTAAGGAGGTAGTCTAAGTGCAGGGACTAACAACCTCAGATGATAAGGGCCCTGGGGAGGGGGCTGGGGTGGAGAAATCAAAGCCCAAGCAGCATCCTTCTTGGGGGGGGGGGGGGGGGGGGGGATGGTAGTGGTGATGGCTAGGTCCAGGGATATTGATCAAATAAATATATGAATGATAATGGGAGCCATGTTTCTCACTGTTAGGAGAAGGGAATTCAAGCAAGGGATGATTATCTTTGCACATGTTTGTATGATATCTTGCTTATTACAGGAAGCACATATTACTGTTATAATTTGAAAAATCATCAAATAAAAAATATTTTAAGGAGAAATGGAAATTTCAATGGAAAAAAATGTGAAAAATTATTTTCTGGTGAAATATTGAAGATCAGAAATAGCAGAATAGCATAGTGGTCTAGAGAAAAAAATGTCAGAGTTCAGATACAGTTCAGCCAATTATTATATGTATGACATTTGGCAAATTACTTATGTCTTAGTTTTATAATCAGGAAAAGTGTTTAATAGTATAACCTACCACCCAGGAAATCTGCCATTTAGGATTACCACTTATTACACTTATTATTACCACTAATTACAATGTCAGCAAATAGTAGGCTCTTAATATTAGCTGTTATTGATCAAAGTCAGACAAATAGTAAGTGTTAGACTGGATATTTGAACCTAAGGCTAAACTGTCTTCCAGAAGACAGAAGGCTATGTATATCTTTGGATCAAACAATACTGCTAAAATGATTTCCAAAATGTGTATAATTATTAGTACTGCTAGTCAGTGTGTAAAAGTATCAGGTTGTACTTTTTCTAGCACTGTGTGCTATTTTTTTTAAAGAACCAGTAAGTTGATAGGCTAAGAAATTTCATGTAAGTTAGCATCATATTGATCAATAATGAGTTTAGAAATAATTCTGGTTAAATTAATGTAAACTACTTTTTAACATCCAACAGATTTAGACAAATTCTAATATTTAATAGTCACTAGGGACTTATTATATGCTAGGCATTGTAATGAGGATTTTTTTATGTATTAACTCAGTTAATCTTAATATCCTCACCAGAATAATGATGGTTTACAGTTATGAAATATCAGAAATTTCATTTGTCTTAATTTGTGAGAGTACTTGTTAATCATTTTTGTTTATAAATATTTAATTGGCTTTATTTAAATATGCCTAATTGTTGAATTGAACATACTCATTTTGTATTTCCACTTAAGGCTTAAGAAACACTCAAGGGAGTTTTTTTAATGCTATAATTTAAGCTTCTGTCCACTAGATGTCCTCAGTTAAGTTTAAGTTATCAGAATTTAACTTTTTGTGAAAATTTATTTCAGTCTCTAAATATCTTAATAAAAACTTAATAAAATACACTCTCTAAAAGAAGTGTGAGATAATGTTTTAGGAGAAATTCTTTGCATGTAATTGTTAGTACTGTTGATACTTCAAAAATTAGTATAAGATCTTTAAAATCTATAAATACCTTTTGATGTGTGGTAGAAGGAGATTTAAGCGTTACTTGAGTTTTTGTACTATATGTAATCTTGATGAAATAAGGGCATTTTTTATGTTTAAATTACTTTTTCATTGTTTAGTTTTATATTTCTTTTAACCCACTTTTAATTTTTTTATTTTCTTAAAGGGTTTTGGCCCTGGAGTTAAACAAAGACAGAGATGTTGAAAGGATCCATGGCAGTGGAGTTAACACCCTTGACATTGAACCCGTTGAAGGGAGATAGTAAGTTTATTATACAATCTTTCTTTTTCTAAGTGAGATGCAGTAAAATCTTGCTTTCAGATTAATTATGTAAAGGTTCATAAAAATTACTAAAAATTCTAAATTTTAGCATTTTAATCTGGCGTTAATTTCAAATAAATACAGAACATCAAACATACAAAATGTTGCCAGATAAACGTTTCCAAACTATAATATATAAATATATTCATTGTTAAATTAACAAACATTTAACTTCTTTTAGATGCAGAGGGCTTTTAAGTGCTGGGATTTGTGTCTGTCTGTTGGTGCCATTTTAAAACATAGTTGCTACTCTCCGGGAGTCTGATGGGAAAACAAATATAAAAAGCATAAGTTTATTTTGGAGAATTAAGTTTGAAGCAGACCAGACTTGTATTTGAGTTCCTCCTGGCTTTGCCACTTATCAGCTGTGTGACCCTGAGCAATTTACCTAACCTTTCTAATCCCTTATTGCCTTAGCTCTACGATGGGAGCAATAATACCTACATAACAAGTTTGTTGTGAAGATTAATTGAGATCCTATGTATAACGTGATTGGCATAAGACCTGGCATATCATAAATGGTTGCCACCACTCCTGTTAATCAAAAGCATTGTCACCTATACTTTTACTCCTTTTAGTCCATTCTCCACACAACAGCTGAAGTGCTTTGAAAAATGCAAATCTGAACATGCCATCCCCACACTTAAAACTCATCTTGGTCCCACATTACCCATACAAGAAAGTTCAAAACCCTTCATGTGATCTATAATTAGAACAAGTGTAAAAGTAAAGAAAAGGTTCTTGTCGAGATGGCGCTGTGAGCAGATGTTGAACTCGCCTCCTCCCACGAACACAACCAGGTTACAACAATTTTAGGAAGAATCACCCTGGATTGAAAACTGAAAACTGGATAAAAAGAACCCCCACAACAAGGGACAGTCCTGACGAAAGCAGAAGAGGCAGTAACTCCGGCCGGAGAGGAAAAAAGCCACCTTTGGGAGCAGCAGAGCTTCTCAGTTGGCCAGGCAGCAGCCAACCTAAGGTACGCAGCCCTCCCTGGAGGAGTGAGGTCTGGAGCAGGGGCAATACTGCTATAGCCATCCTTCGGACTCAGCCCAACTGAGAGGGGGGTCTTACTGTCTGGCCTTGATGGCTATTAACTACAGCGAGGACACCCCAGAAAAGCTATTGGCCGAAAGCCAAAAAGATCCAGGTCTTAAAGGGCCCACGCACAAACTCACTCATTGCAGCAACCTAAAATCACCAGAGAGAAGGCTGACTGTCCTTTGGTGAAACAAGACTCACCTGGTGGGCTCTGTGGGCATCTTGGTGAGAGGAGGATCCTCTCTGGAGACTGAGACATTGGTAGGGGCCCTTGTTCTGAGCTGGTCCAACAAGCTGATACAGATACCGGTGGGGGCCATTGAGGTGCGTCCCTTGGGCTGTTAGCCCAGGGGTCTGCCACACCCATTAGAGCACAGATTTAATCCAGTTCAGCCAGGGCAGGCAACCCGCCCTAGGGACTGGCCCCACCTAACAGCAAACCCTCAGGCTACTTTTCAGCCTGCATTGACTGAGTGCCTTGATCCTCTACAGGCAGGCAAAGGTGTCTGTCTCTGTGGGGCAGGGCTTGTGTGAGGACCAGGTGAACTGTGGGGGGCAGTGGGGCAGAGGTGGGGGCCTCTGCAGTGTGGCGGTGGGGTACGCTCCAGGGGGTTGAGAAGTGTGCACGGACCAGGACTATGCTGAGAGTGTATGTGGTTCAAAGAGGGGTGAGGCTTATCAGCGTCAGAAGACTTGTGTTTCACAAATAGCCAAAAAAAGGATCAGCCCCACCTTCCAAAGTCTGAAACAACTGAGTGCCTCCATGCCAAGGGCTAGCCCTACTCAGCTGCACTCCTAAGAGAACTGACAACAGCCTTGTAGGCCTCAGGCCTATCACAACTGTATGCCCCTGAGCCTAGCAACCAGCTACACTGGGTACCAACCCAATTAAGAGGACAATTGCAATAAGAGTGTGCTAATAGACTTTGTAGCCAACAGTGCTGAGGCCCCTCCAAACCAGATTTACAAACAGCTGGCCAGGGAAGGAAAGATCAGACTCCCTGGGTACCTGCAGTGGGAGCAACCCTGCCACAGCAGAAGAACACAAGTAGCCCACAAAGGGGTCACTCCTGGTTCTTATGGTCTGGTGACGAGAGGGAAGCACACTGCTGGGCCTCATAAGGCATCTCATACATAAGGCCACTTCTCCAAGATCAGGAGACATAGCTGACTCACCTAGTACAAAGAAAATAGCACAGAGAAAGAGGCATAATGAGGAGGCAAAGGAATACTTTCCTAGCAAGGGAACACTACAAAACACCAGAAAAAGAACTAAGTGAAACAGAAACTAGTGACCTCCTTGACAAAGAATTCAAACAAAATATAATGAGGATGCTCACAGATATGCAGAGAAGAATGGATGAACACAGTGAGCACATCAGCTAAGAATTGGAAGATATAAAAAAGAACCAATCAGAAATGAAGAATACAATACTCGAAATGAGAAATTCACTAGAGGGACTCAGTAGCAGAATAGAGGAAGCACAAGAATGGATCAGCAAGCTAGACGAAAGATTAGAGGAAATCAGCCAAGCAGAACAGAAAAGAGAAAAAAGAATTAGACAGAATGAGAACAGTGTAAGGGAACTCTGGGACAATATCAAGCGTGCTAGCATTCAGATTATAGAGGTCCCAGAAGGAGAAGAGAGAGACAAAGGGGCAGAAAATTTATTTGTCGAAATAATAGAGGAAAATTTTCCTCACCTGAGGAAGGAAACAGACATCCAAGTTCAGGAAGCACAGAGAGCTCCAAACAAGAGAAGCCCAAAGAGGCCCACACCAAGACATATTATAATCAAAATGTGTAAAATTAAAGACAAAGAGAGAATCCTAAAAGCAGCAAGAGAAAGGCCACAAGTGACATATAAAGGGAAGCCCATCAGGCTATCAGCGGACTTCTCAGTCGAGACCATACAGGCGAGAAGAGAATGGCACGATATATTTGAAGTGCTAAAAGGAAAAAGCCTACAACCAGGAATACTCTATCCATCAAGGCTGTCATTCAGAATGGAAGGAGAGATAAAGAGCTTCCCAGACAAGCAAAAATTAAAGGAGTTTATCACTAAGAAACCACTTCTACAAGAAATGCTGAAAGGACTTATTTAAGTGGGAAAGTAATGACCACAAATAGAGATAAAAGAAAAAAAATTATCAAAAAAACCCAAAACAACAAGAAAAAACAGGCAATAAAATCACTTGTAAGGTAAAAGTATAGTAAAGGCAGCAGATCAACTACCTGTGAAGGTAATATGAAGGTTAAAAAACAAATGTACTAAAATTACCTATTTCAATGATAAGAGGGTAATGGATATACACACACTAAACAAAAGACTATATATGATGTGAAAAACATATAACGTGGGAGGAGGGGAGTGAAAAAGTAGAGCTTTTAGAAAGAGGTCAATAGACTGTTATATGCATAGTATATTAAATAGGATCCTCATGGTAACCACAAACCAGAAACCTATAACAAGCAGGAAAAAAAGTAAGACAAATGAAATCAAACATATTACTAAAGATAGCCATCAAACCACAAGTGAGGAGAGCAAGAGAAAAAGAAAGGAACTGAGAAGAAGTACTAAAACACCCCAAAAAAAGAAAAAGTGACAAAATGGCAATAAATACATATTTATCAATAGCTACTTTAAATGTCAATGGACTAAATGCTCCAATCAACTGCCATAGGGTGGCCAACTGGATAAAAACACAAGATCCATGTATATGCTGCATACAAGAGACACACTTCAGACCTACAGACACTCACAAACTGAAAGTGAAAGGATGGAAAAAGATATTCCATGCAAATGGCAAATAAAAGAAAGTGGGGGTAGCGATACTGATATCAGACAAAATAGACTTTAAATCAAAAACTGTAATAAGAGACAAAGATGGGCACTACAAAATGATAAAGGGAACAATCCAACAAGAAAATATAACACTTGTAAATATCTACGCACCCAACATAGGAGCACCTAAATATATAAAGCAATTATTAACAGACATAAGAGGAGAAATAGACAGTAACACAATAATAGTAGGGGACTTTAACGCTCCACTTACACCAATGGATAGATCATCCAAACAGAAGATCAATAAAGAAACACTTGCCTTAAAGGACACATTAGACCAGATTGACTTAGTAGATATATACAGAACATTCCATCCAAAAACCATAGAATACACATTCTTTTCAAATGCCCATGGAACATTCTCCAGGATTGATCACATATTAGGCCACAAAACAAGTCTCAATAAATTTAAGAAGATTGAAATAATACCATGCATCTTTTCTGACCACAAAAGTATGAAACTGGAAATCAACTACGGAAAGAAAAGCCATAAAAATGTGGAGATTGAACAAAATGCTACTCAACAATGATGGGGTCAATGAAGAAGTCAAAGGAGAAATCAAAAAATTCCTGGAGACAAATGAAAATGAAAATACGACATGCCAAAATCTGTGGGATACAGCAAAAATGGTTCTACGTGGGAAGTTTATAGTAATTCAGGCCTACCTCAACAAAGAAGAAAAATCCCAAATAGACAATCTAAAAGTGCACCTAAAGGTACTGGAAAAAGAACAACAAACAAAGCCCAAAATCAGCAGAAGGAAGGAAATAATAAAAATCAGAGCAGAAATAAACAAAATAGAGACTAAAAAAAATAGAAAAAATTAATGAAACCGAGAGCTGTTTCTTCAAAAAGATAAACAAAATTGACAAACCCTTAGCTAGACTCGCCAAGAAAAAAAGAGAGAAGGCTCAAATAAATAAAATCAGAAATGAAAGAGGAGAGATTACAACAGACACCTCAGAAATACAAAAGATAATAAGAGAATACTATGAAAAGCTATACGCCAACAAATTGGATAATCTAGAGGAAATGGACAAATTCTTAGAAACATACAACCTTCCAAAACTGGACCAAGAAGATGTAGAAAATTTGAATAGACCGATCACCAGTAAGGAGATCGAAACAGCAATTAAAAACCTCCCAAAAAATAAAAGTCCAGGACCAGATGGCTTCCCTGGTGAATTCTACCAAACATTCAAAGAAGACCCAATACCTATCCTTCTCAAACTCTTCCAAAAAATTGAAGAGGAGGGGAGGCTTCCTAACTCCTTCTACGGAGCAAACATTATCCTGATACCAAAACCAGACAAGGACAACACAAAAAAAGAAAATTACAGGCCAGTATCACTGATGAGCATCGATGCAAAAATCCTCAACAAAATACTAGCAAATCGAATACAACAATACATTAAAAAGATCATACATCATGATCAAGTGGGTTTCATTCCGGGGATGCAGGGATGGTTCAACATCCGCAAATCTATCAATGTGATACACCACATTAACAAAATGAAGAATAAAAATCACATGATCAGCTCAATAGATGCAGAGAAAGCATTTGACAAGATACAGCATCCATTTATGATAAAAACTCTAAATAAAATGGGTATAGAAGGAAAATACCTGAACATAATAAAGGCCATATATGACAAACCCACAGCAAATATCATTCTCAATGGAGAAAAACTGAAAGCTATCCCTCTAAGAACAGGAACCAGACAAGGATGCCCACTGTTACCACTCTTATTTAACATAGTATTGGAAGTCCTAGACAGAGCAATCAGGCAAGAAAAAGAAATAAAAGGGATCCACATTGGAAAAGAAGAAGTCAAACTATCACTCTTTGCAGATGACATGATTTTATATCTAGAAAACCATAAAGAGTCCACTAAAAAACTTTTAGAAATAATAAAGGAATACAGTCAAGTTGCATGATACAAAATCAATGTACAAAAATCGGTTGCGTTTCTATACACTAACAACAAAGTAGCAGAAAGAGAAATTAAGAATACAATCCCATTTACAATTGCAACAAAAAGAATAAAATACCTAGGAATATACTAAACAAAAGAGGTGAAAGACCTGTACACTGAAAACTATAAGACATTGTTGAAAGAAATCGAAGAAGACACAAAGAAATGGAAAGATATTCCGTGCTCTTGGATTGGAAGAATTAACATTGTTAAAATGTCCATACTTCCTAAAACAATCTATAGATTCAACACAATCCCTATCAAAGTTCCAACAAACAACATTTTTTACAGAACTAGAACAAAGAATCCTAAAATTTATATGGAACAACAAAAGACCCCAAATAGCCAAAGGATTCCTGAGAAAAAAGAACAAAGCTGGAGGTATCACACTCCCTGATTTCAAATTATACTACAAAGCCATAGTAACCAAAACAGCATGGTACTGGCACAAAAACAGACACAGATCAATGGAACAAAATTGAGAGCCCAGAAGTAAACCCACACGTTTATGGACAGCTAATACTCGACAAGGGAGCCAAAAGCATATGATGGAGAAAGGAGAGTCTCTTCAATAAATGGTGTTGGGAAAACTGGACAGCCACATGCAAAAGAATGAAAGTAGACCATTCCCTTACACCATGCACAAAAATCAACTCAAAATGGATTAAAGACTTGAATGTAAGACCCGAAACCATGAGACTTCTAGAAGAAAACATAGGCAGTACGCTCTATGACATTGGTCTGAGCAGCATATTTTCAAGTCCCATGTCTGACCGGGCAAGGGAAACAAAAGAAAAAATGAACAAATGGGACTACATCAAACTAAAAAGCTTCTGCACAGCAAAGGAAACCATCAGCAAAACGAAAAGACAACCTAACAATTGGGAGAGGATCTTTGCAAACCACGTATCAGATAAGGGGTTAATATCCAAAACAAAGAACTCATACAGCTCAACAACAACAAAACCAACAATCCAATTAGAAAATGGGCAAAAGATCCGAACAGAGATTTCTCCAAAGAAGATATACAGATGGCCAACAGGCATATGAAAAGATGCTCAACATCATTAGCTACCAGGGAAATGCAAATCAAAACTACAATGAGGTATCACCTCACTCCGGTCAGAATGGCTATAATTAACAAGACAGGAAACAACAAATGTTGGAGAGGGTGTGGAGAGAAGGGAACCCTTGTTCACTGCTGGTGGCAGTGCAAACTGGTGCAGCCACTGTGGAAAGCAGTTTGGAGTATCCTCAGAAAATTAAGGATAGATCTACCATATGATCCAGCTATTCCACTGCTGGGTATTTATCCAAAGAACTTGAAAACACAAAGGCATAAAGATCCTTGCACCCCTATGTTCATTGCAGCATTATACACAATAGCCAAGACTTGGAAGCAACCTAGGTGCCCATCAAGGGACGAATGGATAAAGAAGATGTGGTGTTTATACACGTTGGACTACTACTCAGCCATAAGAAATGATGAAATCTGGCCATTTGTGACAACGTGGATGGACCTTGAGGGTGTTATGCTGAGTGAAATAAGTCAGAGGGAGAAAGTCAAATACCGTATGATCTCGCTCATAAGTAGAAGATAAAAACGACAAAAAGAAAAATCACATAGCTGGTGGGCTGGTGGTTACCATTGGGGAAGGGGGGAGGGGGGAGGGCAAAAGGGGTGACTAGGGTCACATGTGAGGGGATGCACTATAATTAGTGTTCAGGTGGTAAACATGATGTAATGTATACAGAATTAGAAATATGTACATCCGAAAAAAATAAAAATTAAAAAAAAAAAGGTAAAGTTTGTCATGTTATGTTTAGCATTTGCTCCAGAATTTTTATTTTATAGTGAAGTATTATTTTTTACATTAAAATAAGCCAGGATGGGTTTGATAGAATTTCATTTTTTATTTCCAACTTCTGTCATGGTCTCACCTAGTAGTATCTGAGGAACGTGTACAGTGAACAAATTCTCACTTTAACTCATGGCTAAATCAAAAAATGACCAGCGATAATGCTCTTCTTTTTCCTGACCTTTTCCAGGGAAAACAGAGCACCTCCCAGTCAAGGTCAGCTGTGGGGCATTTGCTTATAACGTACTGCAGACATGAACAGCAAGGATAGCTGATTTCTTTTGGTCTTGGGTGCTGGTATAAAAAATATTCAATACTGCTACTCCAGCCAGCCATTTGGTATAGTGACCAGTTGTTTGATCTGTGCAGTATATGAAACCAGTAGGCTACCAGTTGTCAGAGTCAGTGAGAAATGTGGGAAATTATGGATTAAATGTGAATAAAATATGTGAGAAATACAGGCTGAGTCTTTCTGCAGAGCATATCAAGAAAAGTCGAGATTCTCACTATAGTGGTTTCCCCCTTTATTGCATGGTAAAATCTACAACTATTTATTTCATTGTTTGCTAAGACTTGTATTTTGCATTAAACCCTTGTGGCAGCAAAGAGAGAAATAAAAAGCAGTATGTATGGTTAATGGAAAGTTAAATATTGATTTTCTTTTTCTCAAGAAAATCAGTGCACATGCAACTTGCTCAAAATACTTGTTAATATTTACCAGCCACCATAAGAGCTGTAGTGATGTCACTGAAAACCAGAATGAAAACCAGAATATACAAATCTGGTAAGAAGCATTTATTTCCAAAGTTAGGAGTTATTTTAAGAAGTCTACCTGAAAATAACATTTTAACAACTGCAACTACTTAAAGTACATTTGTATTCCATTCTGTGAGGATCAAATTTTCTTTTATATCTTCTAAATTCTTCTAAGTTAATTTCATTCATCTTTATAACACCATATAAAAACTTGTCCGTATAAACACATAAAGCCATATCGCTTATTATGTTCACCCTATGAGCAAAATTAATAACCTCTCAGTTAAATAAAGTCAGTGCTGTCAGATAGTTCAAATACAAAATCGGTTAATCTAATAATGGTTCAGTTTTTCACCCAATTAATAAAATCAAAGGAAAACTTTTGGAAGCCATTCTAGCACAGATGAAACATCTGACATTATTGTAAATACCATTTAAATTCAGTTAAAAAGTTCAACTTTTGAAAATAATTGTTTTTGCATTGATAATACATGTAGTGCCATGGTAAAAAACAATATTTCATAAAGTTCAAATATGAAGCAAAAATGTTTTTGGAATTGGTTGTGGTACATAAGTAACTCACAACTGTATCCAAACAAGCTATAACGCTTTATCAATGAAAATAAAAGCTTTAGTTGTTAAAATTTACCATTATCTCTCTATATATGCAAAGTAACTGAAGTACAAAATTTTTGTAATAAAACTAATGTTAAATATTAAAAAAAACTTCAGCCTGGCAGTACTTGTTGTCTTTCTGTACTGTGCGTCATCGGTGGGATTTTAGAACTCTTTGAGCATAGAACTTTGAAGAACTACTTTTAAATTAACTTAATTGTTCTACAAATTGGTATTGAATTTTTTCTTAAAACAAGTGTATAGATCATTGCAACTTGGACATGCTGCTAGTTCATGAACCCTTTGTAACTGGTTCACAACAGGATAAGGAGCTTGCACCAGAATGTAAATCTGCTATGTCACTAAGCACACAGTTTAGATGAGCTGAGATTTTTTTTTGTAGCAAGGCTTTCTCAGTGAAGAAAGAAATGTGCTCACTTTTGTCACAAGCTCCTTATCTTGCACTTTAAATAGCAAAGAAACTAAAGGTGGCAAAATAAAAAACCAATGTATAACACTTAATAACAACTTATAAGTAATCAAATATCCCCACAAACCACAAAATTTGGATGAGTGGGAACAAATCTCTGTTAACTACAAGATCTGTGTGGTATCAGCATCTAAATCAGGTGGGGCAATAAAAACCAATTGGGCGTCTGATAGACCTGATAACTCCAAAATAACCAACAGCTAGTTGAACGCTCAGCAAGCCAGTTTGACTACAGCAGCTGAAACTGGGAGAGGATGGCATACTCCACTTGTTCAATGGGTTCACAGTCAGAGCTGAAGGGGCTGGAGCAGTCTTGGCCCTATAATCTCTCCAACTAATCAGCTAAAGAGCCCCTAAAGGACAGAACCCTACACTAAGGAGAAACTCCTTAGAATAGAATCCAAATTGAGCAGTACAGGGACAACAGAAACAAAGGGAAAAGATGGCCCGGATGAAAATTGGCGAGGTGAACAGACCCAGGAAATCTCTGGACTTAAGCTGCCGTATTTTGAACATCTTATAAAAAAAAAAAAAAAAAAAAGGAAAAAGAAGAGGACATTCCAGAGATGTAAAATTTAAATATTACTCTAAACCAAGCCTCCCTTCTAAAAGTTTAAGAAAATTAATTTTACATAAAAATCAGCAAAAGAATAGAATTAAGGTCTAAGTCCATACAAAATTATAAGAACAGAAAGAATAAGTAGTATAATGCCCCTATAGGAATGTAGTTGTGCCAGAAACATATGCCCACAAAATAGATGAGAACTCTAACCTAATATTTCAAAACTAGTTAAAAGTCATTTTAAAAGAATACAATATATGACAGAATTGCATATGTTGGAATTAGAAAAACTCAGAAAAGAGATGATTAAAGTGAAAAAATTAGAAAAACAGAAAAATGTTTCAGAAATGACAACTAAAGACTAGTAAGGAACACAACCAAATAAATATGAGGTAATACCTTTGAAATAGAAGGTGGAAAGAAGGAAGATTTTAAAAATCAAAAAGAAATGGAGAAAGGAAAAGGATTCAAGAGATAGAGAGACCTGTGTAGAAGATAGGCAAAGAAGATCCAGCATACCTGTAACAGGGCTTCTCAGAGAAAAAAGTCAAAGAAAGAGAACCGAATAAATAGTAAAACTATAATCCAAGAAAACTTTTCTAGAAAAAATAAGATCTGAAACTACATATAAGGGAAAGAAAATCACCTTGTAACCAGTTTGATTTGGGGTTTTATGCCCAAAGAAATGGAAGTTTCTTATCTAAGATATTCAAGGAAGTAAAAATGTGAATCAAGGATTTTATATCCAGCCAGATTGTTTTTCAAATACAAAGGACAGGCAAATTGTCAGTAACATAAAAGAATTCAGGGAATATTGTTCTCAATAGCCCTTTCTTAGTAATCGATCAGAGAACCAGAATGAATACAGAGACAGCAGTATGGGGGTTGATGATGAGCAATATTATTAGCAAATTACAGGCTTTATAGATAGATAAATTCATAGATTTGTCTGTCTTCCCTACTAGATTGTAAACTCTGGGAAGGCAGGAACCATGCCTGTCTTGTCCACACTTGTGTTAGAAGAATGCCTAGTGTATTGAAGGTGCTCAAAGTTGAATGAATTGAGTAAATGTTCATAATAGAAAGAAGGAATCTAACATTTATTGATCCCCTGTTTTTTGCCAGGCAGTATAAAAGGCACTTTACATGTAACTTTTATGTTTACATCAACGATTTAGGTGAAAATGTCTCCCTTTTCACAAATGTTGAAAGCCTAGACATGAAGTAGCTTGCCCAGGGTCACATAGCTAACATCAGTAATAGCTGGTCTGTCTGATTCCATTTTTGTTTAGCATAATTATGATTAGGACATTTAAAATGACTTTGTAATATTTTACTTGCTTAAGTAAGAGAGATGTTTTGCCACCTTGTTTCTATTCCTTTCTTTTTGGAATCATGAATGTAAATTTTAAATGATCACAGATTGAGTCTTTCTATGTTCATTCTTCTACAAATATTAGATTAAAAAATTTTAGTTTATTGAAGTCTATATTAATGAAGTTTTACTCTGTATGTGTGGGCATAATACATTTGGATGTTTGTAGATGAATAATTTTCAGAAATATGTAATCAAAAATGAACTACATCAAATGATAAATTAATGTGAACTTTCTTATTATTAGTATGTTATCAGGTGGTTCAGATGGTGTGATTGTACTTTATGATCTTGAGAACTCCAGCAGACAACCTTGTTACACATGTAAAGCAGTGTGTTCCGTTGGCAGGTGTGTATTGAAAATGTAATTCATAAATTTATAAACAGTTGGGTGTTTTTTGCATCAAATACAAAACATGAAAATAGCAGTCATGAATATCTCAAGCAAATTGTTCAAATGATCTATTTACATGGATATCCCTTGACATTTTCTTGAAAATAGTAACTGAAATTCAGGTATAGCTGTTTTGTTGGGTTTTTTTTTAAGATTTTATTTTTCCTTTTCCTCCCCAAAGCCCCTCAGTACATAGTTGTGTAATTTTAGCTGTGGGTCCTTCTAGTTGTGGCATGTGGGACGCCGTCCCACCACAGCCTGACAAGCGGTGTGTCATGTCATCGCCCAGGATCCCAACCTGCGAAACCCTGGGCCGCCGAAGCGGAGCGTGCGAACTTAACCACTTGGCCACAGGACCAGCCCCTGGATATAGGTGTTTTTAACATGAGACTTCCCAAAAACAACTTTGGTATCAATTTCCAAAGGATTTTATTTAAAAACTTTTGATTATGTCCTTTTTGTTCTACACCTACATAGCATACCTCAGTAACTAATTATAGTTTTTAGGACCACTTAGTCGAAGATTCATTTATGAGTCTTTCAGCTAATTATAAACACAAATTAGATTTTTCAACTGATGTTAATAGAACACAAAGATTAATGGCTAGAAGCAATAAATGTGTTGGTAGTCCTGCACCAAACACACACACACACACTCACACTCACACTCTCACACTCACTCCTCTTACCTCTCTACCTACTCAAAACTGCCTAACTTACCTCTCTTGGTCTTGAGTTTTCCGACCCTTCTTACTGGCTTTCTAGTTTTGTGAGGATTACTTTTAAGTCCCTAATAGAATGTTTTGTGACTTTGTTCTGATTTGTTCATAATGGTTACTTAATTCTTTCTCATCACCTATAACTCATCTGATATTGAACAGACCTTTACATTAACAGAATGGGTTTTGAGGAAATGCTTTCAAGAGGAAAAATTTCATGAACATTAATATCAATAGCCACTCTGTATTAAAACTGTTCCCAGAACACTAGAATAGGTGCATACATCCATGGAATATTTGTGAGAAGATTTCTGATTGTTCTTGGCTCTGGTGCTTCAGTTTGGAAATACAGATTTGGGAAACTATTTCTCCGAACCTCAGATTATTTTGTCTTCGAGATAATTATACTTGCCCTGTTATTCTTGTAAGGTTTCTGTGAGACTTAAATGAAATACTATATTTTAAGAAGCACGTTAAAAACTGTAAAGCCACTGCATAAATGGAAAGCAGTGTAGTTACAGGGACACTTGGTAGAAAACAAGATACCACCTCAAATACTCTGGAACTTGGTTTCTAAGAGGCTTATACCATTTTATACTCTCCACCCCTACCAAAAAAAACAGTATCTAAATTCTATATCTAGACAGTCATATTAATTAATTTAATTCATTTTTATTGTAGCTCATATTTTAACATTGTTTAATTTGTTATATAGCAAAATAGTATTTTCATATATACCACATGCTATATAATGTTATTCCATGAGAGAGTATGATCTGCTTTTCTGGTATGTAAAGTCAAGTAAATGCTTAGTGTGTCAGTCTTTTGCTTTACCATGACTTTCTTCTGGGATTCAAATGCTGTTGTTAAAAGCATGACTTTGAATACAAATGCGCATATAGTGAGCATCTTTTCAAAATGAGTTCAAGTAGCATTTTTGGATCCGAAGACTTTATAATCTGACTTTAAGAAATAATTTCAGTAAAAATTATTAAGTTAATGTGGCTTAGACTGTTTCCTGATATTTATTTTTGCTTTACTTAATGTCTTTGTTCATGAGCACCAAAAAGATTCCTTTCTTGTACCAAAATTCTTATTAAATGTGAATGAGAATTCCAGATCATACATAGTAAGAGAATAATATATTTAGTCCTATTTTAAAATTTAAAATATAAATGAGCTTTTATTTGTGATCACTATATTAGATATTTTTTATTTAAAACTGGAAAATATCTGTATAGATCAGATTCTTAGGAGCAAATAGAAATCAATCCTGCGTAAGTAGAAATTTATTGGAAATTTAGTATCTCACATAACTGGCAGGAAGGCGGGAGATCAAAATGTAGAAAATGAGCAGAGGGCCCGCCCAGTGGCACAGCAGTTAAGTTCACACGTTCCGCTTCAGTGGGGTTCACTGGTTCAGATCCCAGGTGTGGACCTACACACCGCCTGTCAAGCCATGCTGTAGCAGGCGTCCCACATATAAAGTAGAGGAAGATGGGCACAGATGTTAGCTCAAGGCCAGTCTTCCTCAGCAAAAAGAGGGGGATTGGCATCAGATGTCAGCTCAGGGCTAAGCTTCCTCAAAAAAATAAAAATTTAAAAAATAAAAAAAAAGAAAGTGAGCAGAAAGCAAGAGAAACTAGAATAGAGAACACAGTCAAGGTCACACACACGCAATTTAGTTTGGGTTCTTCTACATGTCACCAACACAGACTCTCAACTCCACAGCCATGAATAATTGCAAACTATCCCTGGGGTTTGCATCACTAGCTGGAGTTTTGGAGCCCCTGGTGGGATTGATGAAGCCCAGGACGCTTGTCCTTGCCCTTGCTGCCAAGGGGAAGGGAAGGAGAACGTCTAGAGTTCCTTGTGTTTCCTAACAAGAAGCAGGGCCCTGCCTTTCAATGAAACAAAGGGGATTTCTCCCAAATAGGAGGAGTTTGGATGCTCGTCAGCCAAGAAAAGGGCACATGTCTATACAATGCACCCATTTGGCTTTGTAACATCCATATACACCTTTTTTCCCATACTTACTCTTACTTTTTTTGAAAAACATTCCAAAATAACATAATGCAACTATCCAGTATACAATCAAAAATGTAACCAACCTCTTCCCCAAAGTGTGATGATCCTAAGTCTATTTAATTACCACATCTGGCTCCAGTTCAAAATAATGTGCACTAGTTATACCTGATTAGGATTATGCAACCTGTGGACTCAGTTTCGTACTTAACCTGTATAAAATAAGAGAGAAGAAAGAGAGAAGTTAATTAAAATATATAAATATATACATGACATAGAAAGAAAGGAAATATGGGTAGACACTACAGTCCCTGTATTTTTGCAGCTGTCTCAAGCTCAGAACTGGCACTTAAGACTTTCCTGCTTCATATTCTCATTCCTTCAGGTAGTGCCACAAGTGTTCAAGGTCTTTTACTCTGTACTGTGATCCAAACATTCACCTTAAGGAATCAGAACTCACGATGATTCTGTCTGCATGGGATTGCGGTAGTCTTCTGTCAACTTTTGTTTATTTTGTTATGGAAAATTTCTAACATATACAAAAGTAGAGAGTAGTATAAGGAACTATATACCCACCACTCAGCTTCAACACCTATTAGTCATAACCAATCTTGTTTCATCTCTACCCCTACCCATGCACTCTGAGGATTATTTTGAAGCAAATCCCAAAAACATATCATTTCACTCATAATTACTTGTTTGTATCTCTAAAGGATAAACTTTTTATAAGAGTAAACAGAGTACCATTGTCCCACATACACAGCAATTCCTGATATGAAATATCCAGTTGGTGTTCAAATTTCCCTCATTGTCTCATGACTGTTTCCTAACAGCCAGTTGGTTTGAATTAAGATTCAGTAAACTGACACACATACTGTGTTGATCACCAGTTCAGAGCATATGCTGCATCCTTCAGGATGGTACATCACCCTCACAAGGTGGTGTATTTTAGCTAATATTATTAGTGAGTCTTCAACAGATCATGCTTCTGCGGGTGATAGGTTACATAAGAGTGGTGAATCCCATGGGCATCTGCCAGTTGCATTCTTTTGTCATAGAGTAAGTTCCTTGATCAGAAGCAATCTTGTGTGGGAGATCATGGAAGAATGTGAGGCATTCAACAGTTCTCAGAATGGTAGTGCTGATAAAATGATATTTGGGAAAACCAAATCCAAGACCAGAATAGGTATCTCTTCCAGTGAGGAAACATCACTGCTCCCTTCATGAAGAGGTCCAGTGTAGCTGGCTCATCCCCCCAGGCTATAGTAAAGAAATAAGAAGTCTCCCATTCTATGAGCCTTAGTAGGAAGCAGGCCTCCACATCACATATGGAAACCTGAAACTAGAAGTGCCTGGACATTCTGCTTCCCTGGACAGCTAGGATGCAGGCATGTGATCTAGGTTTGGCCATTCATACCATCCTATCTGAGACTGCAGCTTGTTAATATACTATCAGGTTTGAAACTCCCAAAAGTCAGTTCTTTCTAAATTTTGATTGTTTTGTAGAAATCATCCCGATGTTCACAAATATAGTGTGGAGACCGTACAGTGGTATCCTCATGACACTGGCATGTTCACATCAAGCTCATTTGATAAAACTCTGAAAGTTTGGGACACAAATACATTACAAGTAAGTACAGTAAATCCTTTACAAATTGCTCTGTAGGGTAAAGGAGAATTTAATCATTTTAGTGTGATTGTTTGCTAAGATGTCATGTATGTTAGATGTGAAAGCACTATAGTGGTGAAGGAGAGCTAGACTGCTTGAGTTCATATCTTGGCTCTGCTGCTGACTAGTTCTGTGACATTGGGCAAGTGTGTGAACCTCTCTGTGTTTCAGTTTCCTCGTCTGTAAATAGGGGCAATGATTGTACCTTATGGAATGGCTGTAGATAGGTCAATATATGTAAAATACCTAGAACAGTGCTTAGCCTATAGCAAGTGCTCAACAAAACATTAGCTATTATTATTATCTTTATTATTTGAAAACTACTATGGTCAAGTGGTCTAAGGAAGAAAATTGGATTTATCTCCTATTGACCTAAAAACATAAAGGCAAAGAAAGTTATTAATATTATACCTTAGTAAAGGTAGACAGAAGATGCTAGTTTTTATGAGATTTGGTCAAATTTATATTTCTAGTACTTAGCTTTTCCCTGAGCTCTAATCTCATGTTTCTCTACCTGTCCACAGAACCTCTCTTACCTGAATGTAGTTTCATCTCCTGAAGTATAAGATGTTCCAGACCAAACATGATCACTCCTCACATCCATTTAGTCCTCAAATCTTAGCAATTCTTCCTTCAAACTCTCTCATGTTTCCCTTTTCTATTTCCCTCACCATTGCTCTGCATCTAGACTACTACTAAAACTCCTGACTGCTTTCCCTGTATTACTTTCCTTTCCATATTTTCCATGGTAAGTTCTACCCTAGAATTAATCTTACTGTAAAGCAGCTTCATCATGTCTTTACCCAAACCCACTAGTGACTCCTGTTGTCTAAATTCAGCCTGGCATTCTAAGTTCTCCATGACCTCACGCTCTGCTCTCTCAACCTTACCTCCTACCTCTTTTCAATATAAATGATCTGCTGCCAGTACATTGATCTCCTTTTGCGTTCTGATCATGTCTTGATTGTATTGTTTTCCCTGCCTCAAGTCCCTTTCCCTATGCAACTTTTCCCTTCTCATTCGTCTTAGAACTGAAAGTTTGTACCCTTTGACCAACATCTCCCCATTTCCCCCATCCTCCAGTCTCTGGTAATAATCACTTTATTCTTTGTTTCTAAGAGTTCGACTTTTTAGAGGAAGATGGGCACGGATGTTAGCTCAGGGCCAGGCTTCCTCAGCAAAAAGAGGAGGACTGGCAGTAGTTAGCTCAGGGCTAATCTTCCTAAAAAAAAAAAACAGAGAGAGTTTGACTTTTTTAGATTTCACATATAAGAGATATTATACAGTACTTGTCTTTCGCTTGTCTGACTTACTTCACTTAGCATAATGCCCTCAAGGTCCATCCATTGTCACAAATGACAGGATTTCCTTCTTTCTGTGGCTGGATGATATTATATATGTATACCACATCTTCTTTATCTCTTCATTCATTCATGGATATTTAGGTTGTTTACATGACTTGGCACTTGTAAACGATGGTGCAATGAACATGAGGGTGCAGATAGCTCAAGATAGTGATTTTGTTTCTTTTGGAGATATACCCGGAAGTGGGGTTCCTGTATCATATGGTAGTTCTATTTTTAATTTTTTGAAGAACCTCCATACTGTTTTCCATAGTGGCTGTACCAATTTATGTTCCTACCAAACCATGCACAAGGGTTCCCTTTTCTCCACATCCTCACCAACACTTGTTATCTCTTGTCTTTTTGATGAGACCTATTTTAACAGATGGGAGGTGATAATATCTCATTGTGCTTTTGATTTTCATTTCCTTGATGAGTAGTGATGTTGAGCACCTTTTCACGTACCTGTGGCCATTTGTATGTCTTCTTTGGAAAAGTGGCTATTCAGTTCCTCTGCCTGTTTTTAAATTGGATTGTTTGGGTTTTTTGCTATTAAGGTGTATGTGTTTTTATCGTTTTGGATATTAACCCCTTATCACATATATGATATGCAAATATTTTCTCCCATTCTGCAGGTTGCATTTTCATTTTTTGATGGCTTCCTTTGCTCTCCAGAAGCTTTTTAGGTTGATGTAGTCCTCCTTGTTCAGTTTTGCTTTTGATGTCAAATCCAAAAAATCATCTCCAAGACTGATGTCAAGGTGCTTACCACCTATGTTTTCTTGTAGGAGTTTTATAGTTTCAGGTCTTACATTCAAGTCTTTGATCCATTTTGAGTTGATTTTTGTGTATGGTATAAGATAGTGGTCCAGTTTCATTCCTTTGCATGTGGCTGTCCAGTTTTCCCAATACCCTTTAAAGAAGAGACTCTCCTTTCCCCACTGTATATTCTTGGCTCCTTTGTTATAAATTAATTGACCATAGATGCCTGGATTTATTTCTGGGCTCTCTATCCTGTTCCGTTGATCTGTGTGTCTGTTTTTATGCCAACTCCAGACTGTTTTGATTACTATAGCTTTGTAAATAGAGTTTGAACTAAGAAAGTGTGATACCTCCAGCTTTTTTCTTCTTTCTCAAGATTGCTTTGGCTATTTGGGGTCTTTTCTGGTTTTATACAAATTTTAGGATTTTTTTTCTCTCTCTTTCTGTAAAAAATACCATTGGAATTTTGATAGAGATTTCGTTGAATCTGTAGATTGCTTTGGGTAGTATGGACATTTTTAACAATGTTAATTCATCCACTCCGTGAGCAGGGACTGTCTTTCCATTTCTTTATGTTTTCTTCAATTTCTTTTACCAATGTCTTATGGTTTTCAGTGTACAGATCTTTCACCTCCTTGGTTAAATTTATTCCTAGGTATTTTATTCTTTTTGATGCAATTTTGAATTGGATTGTTTTCTTAATTTCTGTTTCTGATAGTTTGTTATTAGTGTATATTGTATATTGGTATTGTGTCCTACAACTTTACTGAATTCATTTATTAGTTCTAACAGTTTTTTGGTGGAGTCTTTAGGGCTTTCTATATATAATATCATATCATCTGCATATAGAGGCAATTATAATTCTTCCCTTTCCAATGCCTGTGCCTTTTGTTTCTTTTTTTTTGCCTCTGGCTATGGCTTCCAGTACTTTGTTAAATAAAGTGGTGAGAATGGGCAGCTTTGTCTTATTCCTGGTCTTAAGGGAAAATCTTCAGCTTTTCATTGTTGAGTATGATGTTAGCTGTGGGGCTTATCATATGTATAAATGGCCTTTATTATGTTGAGGTAGATTCCCTCTATACCCAGTTTGTTGGGAAAAAATCACACTTTTTAATAAACGTTAATACCCATTCATGATTTTTAAAAAATTCTTAACATATTAGGAATAGAAGGGAAATTCCTTAATTTGGTAAAGAGTTTCTGTTAAAAAAACACACTTAAAAACAAATATATTTGGTGGTAAAATATTGAAAGCTTTCCCTTTGAGTTATCTCTATTATTCCCACTGTTCAACATTAAACTGGAAGTCCTAGCCAGTGCATAATGCAAACAAAAGAAATAAAAGGGATTCAAACTGTCATCACAGATGACATGATTATGAACATAGAAGATCCAAAAGAATCTATAGCCAAACTATCAGAATTAATATAAGTAAATTTAGCAAAGTTGCTGGATACAAGGTCAGTTGTGTTTCTGAATTCCAGGCACAAAGAGTTATGGAATTTCAAAAGTAATATCATTTACAGTTGCATCAAAAATTATTATGTACCCAATAATAAATTGAAAAGTGTACAAGACCACTCGACACTGTACAGAAAACTATAGAATATTATTGAGAGAAATTAAGACCTAAATAAATGGTAGAATATACCATGTTCAAGAATTAGAAGGCTCAGTACTATAAAGATACCAGTTTTACCCCAAATGATCTACAGAGTCAATGCATTTCTAATCAGAATCTTTGCAGGATTCTTTTATGGAAATTGACTAGCTAATTCTAACGTGTATACGGAAACACAGAGGGACACAGCACTCTTGAAGAAGAATGAAATTTGAGTACTTTATTACCTGATATCAAGACTTAAAATAAATTAATTACACTAATTAAGGCAATGTGATATTGGTACAAGTATTAAAAAAAAAACAGTGGAAGATAGAGAATCAACACACACCCATGCATGTACAATCATTTGATTTGTGACAAACATAACACGCAGTGCATTGGGGAAAGGATGGCTTTTTCCATGAATGATGTTGGATCAACTAGGTATCCATATAAAAAAAACTAATCTTGACCCTTACCTCACCTCAGACACAAAAGTCAATTTCAGGTGGATTACAGTTGTAAATGTTAAAGAAAATAATCACAGTTATAGAAGAAAACAGGAAGATGTTTTCATGGCTCAAGATAGGTAAATACACAAAAAAATACAAACCACAAAGGGAAAGATTGATAAATTGAACTACATTAAAATTAGGAACCTCTATTCATCAAAGAACACCATTAAAAGAGTGAAAAGGTAAGCCATGGAGTAGGAGATGATGTATCTGACATATGCATATACCTGGAAAAGGATTTATACCCAGATTATATAAATAGTCAACAAAAATTTAGAAGACTGAAAGCCCCACAGAAAAATAGGCAAAACACCTGAATAGGCACTTCAGAAAAGAGGATATCCAAATAGCCAATAAATAAAAGTGTTCAGCTTTGTTAATTGAGCACCTGGATATGTTAATTAAATTCACAATGAAATATTTCTGTATACCCTCCAGAATGACTAAAATTGAAGAGGCTGATGCTACCAGTAACAAGTACATATATTGCTATGAGATTACAAATTGGTACAGATATTTGGTTTCAACTGAAGCCAAATATGTCCTTACCCTGTGATCCAGCAGATGCACTTTTGAGAATATAAATGCATACATATGTGCACCAAAGGACATTTGTAAGAATGTTCATAGCAGCACTGTTAACCAAAAACTACAACCCAAATGTCCATTAACAGTCAAGTGGAATTTGGCAAATTAGACATTGGAATACTATCCAGCAGTGACAAGGGAACACTTCTATATCAACAAAATGGATGAATGTTACATAATATTAGACAAAATAACCAGATAGAGAAGAATGCCTAATATATAATTCCCTTTATAAGAGCTTCAAAAATAGACAAAACTAACCTATGGTGATAGAGGTCTGTATGGTGGTTATCTTTCTTGGTGAAGGTTGAAAGGGGGTTCTAGGGGGCCTTCTGGGGTGTTTGTAATGTAATGTTTGTAATGTTCTACTTTATAATACAGGTAGTGGTTACTTTGTGAAAATTCACTTTGTGAAAATTCATTGAACTGTATACTTGTGTATGTTTTTCTGTATGTTTGTTACACTTCAGTTGAAAGTGTGGTTTAAAAATTAATAAGCCATACATTTGTATTTTCTTTCCTTAACATTGACCTCTTTTAAAACTCTAAGACATCTTGAATTAAAATTTTTTTAGAACATAAATATTTTGCTAACTCAAAACAGTATTCCATGAGTTCACAATTCTGTCTGAAATAGACAAAGAATTTTATTGATAAGAACTTAAAAAGTATTCCATAAGAAATAATTTATTGTGCATCTCCTAGGTTCAAAGGAAAGTAAGAACGGGATCATATTGTCCCGCTGCCCATCCTCTACCCTCATCACTAATTTTCCTATCAATGTGCATATTATATACCTGTCATACCTTTTCTTCATCTAAGTTTTCCATAAGCATGTTTTTATAGTATATGATATGGCTTAGAGGACTGTCTTCTTTAGAGTCTTCTCTATTAAACTTTAAGGTAAAGTGCAACTTCTTTCTCATTTTGAGTTTTCTTAAAATTTTGCATAATGAAACATAATTGAGAAAATGCTGATGTCAGTATCCAGGCCATGTTCTTTAGAAATGAATAAGACTCTTGAATATATTCAACAGATATTTATTAAATGTCCGTTACTGTTGGAACTGGCGATTCAATGGTGAGCAAAATAGACATTGCTCTTTTGCAAGGAGCGCTATGGCAAGGAGCTTCAAGTTTAGCAAGGAAAACAAATGATTAGACAAGAAATAACAGTAAATTTCTGAAAGGGACTGTAACCATGAAAGTGTACAGTAGTTTAGCAGGGGTGCCTAACCTATGGAGGAATTCAGGGAAGGCTTTCCGGAGCAGGTCGTCTTGGCTGAGATGAAGGATGTTGAGTAGAAGTTGGCCAAGTCCAGAGAAGGAGGAAGACAGTTCTAGTCAGAGGGAACAGCATTTGAAAACTCTTGGGGTACCAGTGAACATGGCATTTTAAAAACTGAAAGATGCTCGGTATGGCTAGAGTACTAAAGGACCGTGGCGAGAGATAAAGTCAGAAAGGTAAGCAGAGTCTCCATCATGAGGGGCCTTGTAAATTTTGTTAAGTAGGTTGAATTTTTTCCTAGGAGGAAAAGCTATTGAAGAGTCCAAGCAATGGCAAAAAATGAAAACATGAAATTGGCATTTTAGAGGAAAGAGTCTGGCTATGTTACACATAGGTTAGAAGGTGGCAAGAGGAGAGTCAAACAGACCAGATAGGAGATTGCAGTAATCCAGGCAAGAGTAGTGAGTGGCCTGACGACAGTAATGACAATGGGATAAACAGATATGAGAGGTTACTTATGAGAGAGAATTGACAGGAGTTGCAAGTTGATTAGCTGTCAGGAAGAGTGAAAACAAGAATGGCCATCAGGGAAATACAAATCAAAACGGCAGTGAGATACCACTTCATGCTTTAGGTATGAAGGATGGCTGTAATCATGAAGACAAACAATAACAAGTATCGAGTAGGATGTGGATAAATTGGAACCCTCATACTTTGTTGGTGGGAATGTAAAGTGGTGCAGCTGCTTTGGAAAACAGTTTCTCAAAAGGTTGAACTTGGAGTTACTATATGACCCAGCAATTCCACTCCTGCATATATACCCAAAGAGAAGTGAAAACATAAGTCCACACAAAACTTGCACACAAATGTTCATAGTGGCGTTATTCATAATAGCCAAAAAGTGAATGAAATATCCATCAACAGATGAATGGATAAATGAAATGTGGTAGAACCATAAAATGGAAGATTATTCAGTAATAAAAAGAAATGTATTACTGATACATGCTGCAACATGGATGAACTTTGAAAACATTATGCTAAATGAAATGAAAAAAAAGAAAAAAATTTGCTAAGTGAAAGACTACAAAAGACCACATGTTGTGTAATTCTATCTAAGTGAAATGTCAAAAATAGGCAAATCTATAGAGACAGAAGTTAGATAAGTTAGATTAGTGGCTTCCTAGGGTGGAGGGTAGGGAGAAATGGGAAGTGACTGCTAATGGGTATGGGGTTTCTTTTTGGGGTGAGGAAAATGTTCTAAAACTGATTTTGGTGATGATTGTATAACTCTGAATATACTAAAAATCATTGAAGTGCACACTTTAAATGGGTGAATTGTATGGTAAGTCACTTACAGCTCAATAAAGCAATTATTTAAAAAAAAAATCAAGAATGACTCCCAGGTTCTCTAGCCTGGACAAATTATATTGTTAATTACTAAGAAAGGGAAAGGATAAGAGGGTGTTGAGTTCAATTTTAGATTTGTTAAGTTTGAAGGATTTGCAAGAAATCCAAATAGAAATAATCCAGGAATTGAGCTGTACGTATCTGAAATTCAGGAGTGTAGTCTACACTGAAAATACAGATTTGTGAGTCACTTGAATATAGGTGGCAGTTGAAGAGAAGAGTACAAAGAACAAAACCCTGAGGAAGACCAAGATTGATAGGACAGAAAAAGGAAAATAAAGCCTACAAAAGACAATGAAGAGGAGTAGCTATAGAGAATAAGAAGAAAATCAGGAGTATGTGATATAATGGAAGCCAGTGGAAGAGATTGTTTTAAGCAAGTTGGAGTCAGCTATGTTGAATGTTACTGACAGGTTAGGTAAGATAATGACTGCTTTTGGTGACAGGAAGTTATCAGTGATAGAGTGTGAATGGCAGTAGTGGAGATAAAAAGAAGATTGCAGTAAGTTGAAAAACATGGGAGATAAGAAATTAGAGACTGCCAAAATTTGGATTTAAAGAGGAAGAAAGAAGATTAATTAGGAGGAATATAGGATGAAAAGGTTTTTGTTTCTTTGTCTTGGGGAGGGGGTTGCTGTGAAGATGAAAGAGACTTGAACATTTTTTAGTGCTGATGGGAATGAGTCAGTAGGGAGGGAGAGGTTATAGATGCCCTGGAGAGAGGTGTGAATGTATAGGATGAGGTTTCTCACAGTGCTAAAGAAGATCTGAACACAGCGAGAGGGATTAACTTTACGTATGAGGAAGGATCATTTTTCCACGATAACAGGAGTGAAGAAGGAAAAAGGATAAATGGAAGCAAATGTGTTTGCAGGTCTGTTGATCAGGCATTGAGACAATTCTCATTGAATGCCTCCTATTTTCTCTTTGAATAAAAGATAAGATCACCTGTTGTGACCGAGTGGCATTATTTGTGGAGAGTGGAGAAGGTATGAAATAGCTTCGAATACAGCAGAGAGTACTAGTGAAATTTAATAGGACTGGCAGCCAATACCGAAAGCCCAGCTGAGGTGAATGATCTTTTATAGTGATATCAATTTGCCTTATTATAAGATTTTCTTCACCTGGGTGGAGTAGCAGTCAGCTTACTGCCGCCCATAGGCCAAGCCTGGGCTCATGACGTCTTTTTGTAAATAAAGTGTTACTGGAACACAGACAGGCTCATTTGTTGTCTATGGCTGCTTTGATGCTACAGTGGCAGAAATTAGTAGTTGGTTCTCAAAGCCTAAAATATTTACAATCTGACCCTTTACGGAAAAAGTCTGCTGACCTCTGGTGTTGATCAACCTGGATATAGGTGAAGAGAAAGCAGACATTTGGGGACATCTGGGGTTGAGGTCTTGACAAAAGTGCAAGGATTAACAACAAAGGAGTTGAAGATACTGGCAGTTGAAGTATTGGACCTTGGAATCCAAACTGAAGAAGGAAAAGAAGTGAAGACAGGAGGAACTGATAGGAGTTCTGGGCTTTATTTGGATGTCTTGCAAGTAGTTGGGAAAAAAAGAGCTGAAAATGATAGAAGATTGTGGTCATATATAACTGAAATGTATGATTTCAAAGAGGGAGCAATTCTAGGTGATGAGAGTGTCCTGGGTATGGTTGCTGAGGCTGTATGGAAGCGAGAGGCAGAAGACTGGCTAGATCATCTGTGTAGATGCTGAAGTCCCCCAGAATGGAGTGGAGAGGAAGATGGTGAGCCAGGTGGTTGTCTTTTCTTAGTCTCTAGGATTTACTAGAGATTTTCTCTAGTGTTTTTCTCACAAAAGGGAGAAGAGTATTGTAAATAACATAAGATTTAAAATTATCAGGTTTTTGAGAGCATTACATTCCAGTTTGTCAAATAAATTGCCAGCAGTCTATTTAAAAATTGCAAACAATGTGAAAATAAGTAAATAGAAAGTTTGTGGCTTTTGTGATTGTAATTAGAACTTACACTTTTAAAATGTCTTAATTATCAGACTGCAGATGTATTTAATTTTGAAGAAACAGTTTATAGTCATCATATGTCTCCAGTCGCCACCAAGCACTGTTTGGTAGCAGGTTTGTACATGTATTCTTTTGTTTTTTAACATATTGAAAACTTTCTCCCTTTTAATATCTAGTTAGTTTTCATATAAACAGTTTAACCGAGATGAAGATCACAATTCTTTAAAAAAAAAACACAAAAATTAAGTATATGCTGCTATTTATATTTAATTTAACAGATATTGTGCAAGTCAGGTACTGTGCTAGTGGCCAGGATTCAAAGATGAAGAAAGCACATTGCTGTTCCCTAAAGAGTTACTTTTATTTATTTATTTTTTTGGTGAGGAAGGTTTGCCCTGAACTAACATCTGTTGCCAGTCTTCCTCTTTTTTTTACCTTGAGGAAGATTGTTCCTGAGCTAACACCTGTGCCACTCATCTTCTGTTTTATATGGGATGCTGCCACAGCATGGCTTGACGAGCAGTGCTTGGTCCACACCTGGGATCTGAACCTGCAAACCCCAGGCCACCAAAATGGAGCAAGCGAACTTAACCACTATGCCATTGGGCCAGCCCCTCCCTAAAGAGTTACTTTTAAACCACCAAAGTTTCAAACCTTTTACAAAAAAAAATTTTGGCAACTTTTTCAACTGGTCATAATAAAACAAGGAAATGATTTCCTTTTCTCTATGATTGTGTGATTCAAATTAAACATCCATTTTTGTGAAAGTACCTGCAACAACAATTTTCATGTGTAAAGAAGAAAAAATGTTTTTCCGGTATAAGGGATCAGGTTGCTGTGATTCTGTTATTTCTGTGGCACTGCATGAATCTCTTCACCTCCAGATATCTGTCAACTACTCCATCTGTAAAGAAGAGTGGGGCACTAACTTGTCTTTGAAGTCCACTCAGTCTGTGTCCAGAGTTCTGTGGATCTATTACTAGTGATTTGAAGTATATCATTAAGATGGAAGAACTAAGCTATTAAATAAAATGATTTAATGTGATAAAATATAGAATTTTACACACACATGTACCAATACAAATTTCCTGGTTTTGATATTGTACTGTAGTTACTTAACATATAACCATTGGGACAACCTGGGTGAAGGGTACACAGGGCCTCTCTCTCCTATCTGCATCTTCCTGTGAATCTGTAATTATTTCAAAATTAAAGGTTAAAAAATAATGGAATAATAGAGTTCTCTTAGTACTAAAGTATAACTACAATTAAAGTAATTTTTCTAATTATAAACAATAAAAATGATTTGAAGTGTATTTTTAGCATACTTTTTTATATTTCTTCATGGATACAGTGGGAAAATGTCATGATTCATAATGATAGTTTCTTGTTTCCTTTTGATGATGATTTATAATAAAATTATCTCAAACAATTTTTGTTTTTGTTTTTACAGTTGGTACTAGAGGGCCCAAAGTACAACTTTGTGACTTAAAGTCTGGATCCTGTTCTCACATTCTACAGGGTATTTTTTTTATTTGAAACAACAACTACTTTGAGTAAACCATTGAATAAAAAGAAACATTGCTAACAATGTATTCTTTGTAAGTGACATGACCAATGTATTTTGCGCTAGTTGTTAAAAGTCAACAGGGAAATAAAGATCCTTCTGTGCATTATTCTTATAAAACTGAACTATTGAGGAGACATTTATGTGAACAATGGCCATGGGAGAAGCTCAAAGGATATGGAAGCTCTAAGTAAAAGCCTTGTGTTATTTCTCCATTTTAAAAAATAAACTACTTACAAAGCTTAGATCAGTACATTTAGTTCATGAGCATTGTTTAATATTGTTCTGGCTGAGTAAACATTCTTAATATTTAGGTGCTTTTTCTCTCAGTAAAAACATTTTAGAAAAAAGATATTGAAGGTATATTGTTTGGTAAAGGTATATTATTTTTGCTACTTTTTTATCAGTATTAGCTCATTAATTCTAAACAATGGAAAGATGAGATGTCATTGAGAAATATACATTTTTAAAAATCTCTGAGAAACACGTAATATATCAAGAAAACTTGGTGAGATGCATAGCATTTGTTTTATATTATCATGAGTTTCTGTTAATGTAAGCTAGGTAGATGAAAATATCTGATTTGAATAATTCAGTTAGGTAGAAGTGAATTAAAATGCTAAGATCACATCCTATAAGCTTATCATCTGTCCTTTATAGAAAAAACAATTGTACAAATTCTTTTTTACAATCATGAATTAAAATATTTTTTTCTTTATAACCTTCTGAAAAGGTAGAAAACATTTTTATTCTTCAGAATGTTTATCTTATATGGTTTGTTGCAGTGGCTTTTTGTCGTAGAGAGAAGTGAGCTTGAGCTATATCACTTGATGGATTGACCCACTAGGCTAACAGCTGTATTTAAAAAGAAAGACTCTCTTGCCTTGACTGTTCTTTCCAAAGCAAAACCAGGCCTTTTATAATAAAATATCATGTGTGAGAAATGCTCCATAGACTTCACATTAATATTTAAACACGGATTATTATAAATGTGAAAAAATGATCATATCAATTTATTTTTAATATTTAGTCTTCACTTTCTTCAGAATCAGACAAAATTAATTGCACTGTATCTCGTGATTTTTCAAATATTTTGTAAGACTTTTCGTATTTGCAGGTCACAGACAAGAAATATTGTCAGTTTCCTGGTCACCACGTTATGAATATATCTTGGCAACTGCAAGGTAAAATGCAAATTATTTGATTCTGAAGTTAATAATTAATGATCAGCATTTTGAAAAGACTACATTTGTGAAAGATGCATATTTAGTTATTAATTAGGCCCTTAAAAATAAAATAGTTGTTACAGATTTTAATTCATATCACCAAAAGAAATCTTCCTTTATATCATAATCCTAATCCTGACTATCCATCTTGAAGGTGCTCACCTTAGAGAAAACAGGAGAATCTATGTAGCAATGTAAATCTAGTATGTACTACAGTAAAACAACGATGTTTTATCAATTTTTCATACAAAAGTATAGCACTCTGTTAATTTAAAAATAGTAGCATTTTTATTCCTTTTCTTTAATCCGGAATTATTTTGAATCTGATTCAACACATCTATCCATCCATTTATTGATTCGATTTACTAATATTTAATAACTGCCTACTGTGTGCCAAGCATTCTGCCAGGGACACAGAGGTAACGAAGGCATAGTTCCTTCAAGAAGCTAACAGTCTAATGAGGGATATAGTCAGAAAAATCAGCGATTACAGGACATCCTGAAAAATGTTATAATAGATGTACATCTCTAGTAGGTATAATATGGGAAAAGAGCAAGAGCACTTAACTCTGGGGGCATCAAGGGATTTGGGGAGTTTTGTTGGCTGAAGGGAAGAGACTTGCATATTTAAATGCTGAGGAGGAAGTACCAGTAGGGAGAAATTGGTGAAGATGAGAAATGGAGGGAATAATTGGTGCATCAGGACCTTGAATAAACAGGAAATGGTAGTATCAAGGCTCCAGATAGAAGGGGGACGATTGAATCGACATGTGAAGGGCATCATGAGACTAAACGGAAGGAGGAAAAGGTAGATGTGAATACAGTTAAATTTGCGGCATGTCAAGTATAACTTGATGTCATTTATTGAAAATACTGGAATGGGGATGCAATTTTTCTTTGTTTATTTAAAGATTGGCACCTGAGCTAACAACTGTTGCCAGTCTTCTTTTTTTTTTTTTCCTGCTTTTTCTCCCCAAATTCCCCCAGCACATAGTTGTATATTTTAGTTGTGGGTCCTTCTTGTCATGGCATGTGGGACGCTGCCTCAGCATGGCCTGATGAGCAGTGCCATATCCACGCCCAGGATCCCAACTGGTGAAACCTCAGGCTGCCAAAGCGCAGCGCGAGAACTGAACCACTTGGCCTAGGGGCTGGCCCTGGGGGATGCAATTTTGAGGGAAGGTAGTAAAGATTTGGAGTAACAGTTTTAATGAATGGGGATGGGAGCTGCTTAGAGGCACGTAGGACTGCTGGTCAGTGTTGTGTGTTCAGCTGACGATGCAGACCACAGCTGTACTAAAGCCACAGAAATCAAAACATTAAATGACACACACTTAACAATTGTCTGAAAATTGTTGAAGTCGTGGGTATAAGGTGGAAATAAAATCACGAAAAGCTTGGAGAGATCAAGAACGCAGTAAGGTAGTAGTGTCAGAGTAAGAAAATTTAAAAACTGAAGGGATAAGAAGCAGTAGTCAAAGATTTTGATATAGACATTTCAGTAAAACTTTTGGCAGAAGAATTATTAAAACAAAAGCTATTCATATTGGCTTTGTAAAGATAGGTGTCTGGGCTTTTGTAAAGCTGCCATCCCTCCCTTTCTCACTGTTTAGTCCCAAAAGAAGCTTCTGTTAATTGTTTGCAGAATATGACATTGAAATTATGGTTTCTGAATAAAACAAGGTCTAGAATGTAGCCGGAAGAAAACTGGCTAAAGAGGTGTGAAGGTGAAGTGTTAGATGCTGGTTGTGGGTCCATGCTAGAGTGGATTTACATTGTTCATGCCTAACTTGGTTTTTCCTCAAATCAGAGGGAAGCTAAGAGGCTTTTAATTCTCAGAGTATCCCAGGAATTAGAATCAGTACCAGAATGGACCTAATAATTAATCTTAGGAATCAGATATGTCTGAATCTAATCTGTTTCAGAAGAGACTTAAGTCCTCAGACTTATCCCTTTGCAGACGTTTTCCCCAGCTGGAAAGAAAGAAAACCAACCTGAGAATGGGAAATGCTAGCTCTTTGCTGACTATTCTGTAAGTTGGCTAGGTTTGATGGTGATCTGTGAAAAGACTCAAGGTTATAGGAAGAGATAAACCCCATAGGTAGGTAGGTAGGTAGGTAGGTTATTGGAAGAGATAAACTCTATAGGTAGGTAGGTTATAGGAAGAGATAAACCCTATAGGTCGGTCGGTAGGTAGGTAGGTAGATGACAAATAGGCTTATAAAATGCAAAGTAATGCTCTTCCTAATTAAAATGGGCTGGATAAACCCAATGGGTTACACTGTTGTTGGGGTCTTTGTGAGGACGTGATAGCCTCAGTTGAACTGATTTCTGTTTTCTTTAGTAATAGTTTAGAAACTGAAATTGATATATGATCATGATTTTCCTGTCTTGTTTTCACTTACTTGAAATAAAATGAAAGTGAGTATCTAATTTCTAGGAGACATTAAATTTAGTTCTCATATATTTGGCAAAGATTGATTCGATGGGGCCGGTCCCGTGCCGAGTGGTTAAGTTCTTGCACTCTCCTTGGCAGCCCAGGGTTTTGCCGGTTCGGATCCTGGGTGCGGACATGGCACTGCTCATCAAGCCATGCTGAGGCAGCATCCCACATGCCACAACTAGAAGGACCCACAACTAAAAATACACAACTATGTACCGGGGGACTTTGGGGAGAAAAAGGAAAAAAAAAAACTTAAAAAAAAAAAAGATTGATTTGAGTACAGGAAACCGAATAAAATATATTGTCCTTATTATTCACCCTGTTCTCAATTTTTGTCATATAAAAAGAAAAAAAACACCAGATTCTTGCCAACTGGATTATTAAACAAAATGAAATTAATTAACTGCTTGATTGTCTAGACAATAGTTGAATAATAAACAAGAGAAAGGATGGAGTAACAAACTTGCTAAGGAACAAGCTCCAAGCCTCTCTAATCCTTGGGGAGAAAGATGCTCATGGCATTAAAAACAACATAAAAAGCCGAATTCTTTTTTTTGCTATTTTTTCACTTCTTTGTGCTACTATTGAATATTTGCTGAAAAGACCAAAGTGCAACTCAAATATACAAATACATTTGTGCAAATATACTAGGATCTCCGTGTGCCATACTACTGGAAAGGTGGGTGAAGAGTACAGTCATTGTTCAGCTATATATGTCAATGTAACATTTATTTCTTCTTAGTGCTGACAGTAGAGTAAAATTATGGGATGTGAGGAGAGCATCAGGATGTTTGATTACTCTTGATCAGCATAACGGGAAAAAGTCACAAGCTGTTGAATCAGGTAATGAAGAATGCACTAATATAGAAATATGACAATGATAGTACTTTTATATTGAAAATTTTGAATTGAAAGCAAATAAATGTATATTAAGTTGCAATTTTTATGATTAAAAAAAGCATTCACAGTAAGTTTCTAAATTTATGTAAACTATAGCCGTCTGTCTTCAAGATACAGATTAGTGTGGCATTTCATCTGCCCCTGGATTTTCAAATGTAGAAACTTTTCTGGATTAACCTACCTCTTTTTTCCCTCCAATGACGCCAACTAATAGAAATTCAGTGCCACGTAGGAGGTTACAGTACATTAAAGGAACAGTAACATTTTGTGGCTATTGTGACAGAATAAAACTTTCAAGTTGCGTTAAATGTGAGTCAGCTGCAATCCAGGTGACAAAAGTATTCAGTTGCATTTTTACAATAGAATTTAATTTCTGTGTAGGTTAAATTCTGATTCAGAATTAATTCTGGACTAGAAATATATTAGGATGAACTATATGAAACCTATTATTGTTTTAATTTTTTAGATTAAATTAATCTGGCTATTGAGAATTATGCTTTCTCAAACTTGTTCATTTTGAAAGTAATATAAATTTTGATTGAGACTGGAACAGTTATTCTCCCCCTGTCAAAGTTTTTTAAGCAGGAAATACTAGTATTATTGATTTTTAATAGTCTATGGAATGCTTTTTAGATTAAAAATGGAAACAGTATATAAGAAGTTTGAAAAGTCTTTAAAATTTTACTGTTAGGCTATGCATTTAATTGAGTTTGATAGCACAGCTTACTCTCTGAGGAAAAATTATATTTGGCAGGATTTTTTTCCTTTGGTTTTCCTCTATTTTTATGGTTCTAATTTATACAACTTATATTCAAATAATTCAAAGACATGATTAATTTTAAATATAATCATTGTATATATTTTAAGTAATTCAGATAGTTGTCCGTTAATATGTTTAAATAACTATATCATCAAGCATTAAATGTGTGCTGAATACAAGAAGAGATAAACTGAATTGTATTTTTCATTGCAGCAAACACCGCTCATAATGGGAAAGTTAATGGCTTATGTTTTACGAGTGATGGGCTTCACCTGCTCACTGTTGGTACAGATGATCGAATGAGACTCTGGAATAGTTCCAATGGAGAAAACACACTAGTAAGAGATTTTAAGTACCTCCAGCCTTTTGGATATAAATTAAAGAAATAGATCTGGTTGTTTATGAAGAAATACTTCGAGAAAAACACTTGATGTTCTTTCTGTAGATTTAACTCTGTTTCTTGCCTCTAAATCATGCTGTCTTTTTATAATATTTTTCCATTATGTGAACTAGTAATTCTCAACTGAGGACAACCCACCCCCCACTCCCCCACCACATTCCCTCTACTTAGTGGAGAATCACTACTCTACTGAGCCACTGTGCAAAACGACTGTGTACCATCTCTCTCAGATATATATTGGAAAAGAATAAAAGATTGAGAACAACTGATATAAATTAAAGTTATAAAGTTAAATAGTCAAATTTTATACTATATATGACTTGTAAACAAAATCCAACATGAATGTTATAGTACTAGAACATAATAGTACTTTAATACTGGAATAAATCTGTTTTAAAGGTGCTAGATTCTTGGTGGTAATTAATTTCTAGTACTTTTAAAAAATTTATGTTATGGTCCTTACCAGGTATACCCATGGTTTAATAACTTTCAGAATAAGCAACCAAAAGTTTGTAATTTGGTGATGATAGTAATAACTAATATTTTTGAGAGCTTATGTGCCAGATGCTATGCTAATAAAAATTAACATTTAATATATGTGCTGGAGCATATATGGCCTTCTTTAATCATCACATCAACACTATGAAGGTAGTTACTGTTATAATACCCATTTTACACATGAGGAAAATGAGACAAAGTGGTTAGGTAACTTGCCTGAGTGTACAGAGCTAGAAAGCGACAGAGTTTGACTCTAGATTCCACTCTTACCATAATGCTGATTATACCCAGACCCCTTAAAGCATTTATTTAACACCTTAAGGTAGGTATTAATATTAATCATATTCCTTTCTTTAATCATCCTTTCTTTTTTTTTTTTTTAAAGATTTTATTTTTTTCCTTTTTTCTCCCCAAAGCCCCCCGGTACACAGTTGTATATTCTTTGTTGTGGGTCCTTCTAGTTGTGGCATGTGGGACTCTGCCTCAACGTGGTTTGATGAGCAGTGCCATGTCCACGCCCAGCATTCGAACCAACGAAACACTGGGCCGCCTGCAGTGGAGTGCGAGAACTTAACCACTCGGCCACAGGGCCAGCCCCTTTAATCATCCTTTCTAGCTGATTCTCTTTTGGATACTCTAGGTATCACTTTCACTATTAAATACTAATTTTGCTATGAGGTCAAAACTGTTTATACTAGATTACTTTAGAGTTTGCTAATCCCTCATATACTTTTTGAAATGCTTCTCCATCATGTCTGAGACTAGAAACTCAGGCATTGCAAATTTTAATTTAGAATCTTCCATTCATCATATTGTACCATGTCCCTTATCAGGTCACACCTTCCTTTTCTCGTTTTATTCATTTGTTTAATAAGAATTTATTAATTTATTTGCCAGGCAGTATTATACAGCAGTAGACAAAACATAGAAAAGTCCTATCCTCATGGAGCTTACATTCTAGGGAGAGGAAGAAAGACAACCATCAATCAATAGATGGATGGATGGATGAACAGATGGGTGGATAAAATATATGTTGGATGCAGTAAGTGCTATGAAGAAAATCAAAGCAAGGAAAGGAGCATAGAAAATACTGGGAAGTTGGAGTTGCTGTTTTACTTAGGGCAGTCAGGGTAGGTCTCACTCGGAAGATGACATTGGGCCTGAAGGAAGTGAAGGAGTGAGCCATCAGATTTTTGGGAGGGAGAGCATTCCAGGCAGAGGAAGGAAGAAAGTACAAAGACCCTGAGGGAGGAGCATGCTTGGGATATCCAGGGACCCTCTAAGACGCTCTTGTGTTGGAACAGAGTAAGCCAGAGGGAGAGTAATAGGATAAGGAACAGGTGTTGCCTTCTTAGTATTACCTTTATTAGTTTTAAAAAGATGTATAAGTACACACTTGCAGTATATGTATAATTATTTATAATCTATATATTTTAGTAAAGATTAATTTCTTTTTTTAGATAAAAATGAAATAGAAATTCTCATGTTTTTTCGTACAGCTTTTAATGGATCATCTTGCAGACACCTTGAGGTGTGTGACCTGCACTCTGGAGACCATTGCCTTAGAGTACAGAACAAATAGCCGCAGGAAAAATTCACACAGAGGCAGCTTTTGGTACAAGAAAAGAAAAGAAAGATTTCAAAGTAGCTGTTCTGGTGTTAAGTGTTTAGTTACTGGTATTGTCATTCACTCAGTCATCAATGTCCAGAAACTGGGAGTCTGTTCTGTATTCTTCCCTGTCCCTTATCCCTGCTATTAAGTCAATTACATCCTGTTAATTCTTCCTTCTTAATTTTTTTCATATTTGTCTTCTCTTCCTGCCTCACTCTGGGCCCTCATGATCTCTCTATTTAATTTCTCTAACATCCTTCTAACTTTTTCCAAACTCATCTCCCAGTGAAAGTCTTTTAGTGTTTCCTCAATACTTTCAGGTTATTAAAACTGAATGCCCTTTCCTTTTTTGCCCAAGGCCTTCATAAGCTGTACCTTCTAACTCACCAGCTTTATGTCTTGCTCCCTTCGCATTTTTCCCTGTCCTTAGCCATACTGAACTACTTAAAGGTCTTTAAATAGACCATCCCCTCTTGCCCTTCCATTCTGCTGCATGGACTGCTGCCTTTGCTTTAGAATGCCCTTCTTCTGCTTCCTATCCTAGCTCTTTTTAACTCTTCTAGTCCAGCTTAGATGCTTCCAGAGTACCCACTGCTCACTTGTATTACTGTGTACTGTGATCGTCACTTCACTTCATGGAATGAAAGAAAAATAATTTTACAACAACGTGGCACAGTGCTTTTTGATTAGCATAGTCCAGATTCAGTTTCTGTTTCTGTCACTTATTAGCCAAGAGACCTTGATCGAAATACTTAACTTTTTTAAGTGTTTTCTTTTTGTATAATAATGTTGCCTATCTCATAGTATTGTTTTGAGCATTACATGAGATAATGCTTGTAAAACATTTAGCACATCATCTGATACTTACAACAAATGTTGACAGTCAGTAAATATTATCCGTCATTATTGTTATTATGCTGATAGTTGTTTGACAGTAAAATGAGCTGCCTTGTGATGGAATCTCTGCATCACTGTAGGTATTCACTTAGTGACTAGGTGTGTATATTTCCTGGGACATTACAAAGGATTCATAAGATAGAGAATTGGATTTGCCATCATTCTATCCCAAGTCTATGAAATCTTCCTCCTCTAGCAAAATCTTTTCAAATCCTTTAAGACATTATAGCCAAAAGTAGCCTGTTCCTCTACAGTACTTTCATAATGATATATATCACACTATTTACCACACATTGCCTTTTATGGTAAGCATTTATAGTCATAAAACAGGGGTCTTAATCACCCTGCACAGTGTGTGACACATAGTAAGCACTTAGTAAATGGTAGATCCCTCCTTTCCTTAATCTGTTATTAGACTTTCATTCCATAGGCATTGAAAAGATGTTGATAGTTTTGATCCCACAGGTGATTTGATCACAGCAGTGATTTACAAAAAGTAATAGGACAGTAAGTTGCAGGATGGCTTGAAGGGGGAATACTTAAGGACAAAGAGAAAAGTTAGTGAGCTGATTCAGTATTCATAACTCAGTCAACTTCCTAGTTCACATTTGGGAAGGAATGTGGTATAGTGAAAAGGACATAGGTTTCTGTAGCTAGGTGCTGTGATACATGTGAATAAGATCATCACAATCTAGCAGTTCATAATTTTTCCGGGAGTTACAGAGAATTTCTAGTTGAGAAGATTTGTGTTTTTCTCCATCCTCCCCAATGTCACACTCTGCAGTTTGTTTCACATGTAGGATCAAAAGATACAAATGCAGAAATGTTACACTTTTAAATATGTATCTATAGGAATTAAAAATTTAGAGACTTATGCAATACCTTCATGTCCTAGGTGCTCTCATATGCATTATTTCACTTGATTTTACACAATAACTCTGGTAAATGATGTTATTTCTTTTTAACAGATCAGAATAATGAAACTCCGAGGTTAAATCGTTCCTTACTCATAAGAGGCAAGAAAAGTGGGGGTGGAGTGGGTTTCAAAAGCCCAAGTCTACTGACTATAAGTTTATTGTTGTAATATTTCAGGCTACCACCACTGCAGTGGAATAGCTGAATGCATGTGCCTAGTTCCGTCACAGTTAGCCTAAAGGGTGGGTAAGCCAAGTGTAGTATCCACAGATTATCAGCATGTATCCATTTGGGCATCAGTGTTTGTTTATACACACACACACTCACACTCTCCCACTCCCACTCAACCTTTAGAAAAAGAGAAAAAGGCAAATCACTGTCTATTTGAACTCTAGTATTAGCCATAGTGAAGGGAGATTTTGGTGACCTGCATGCTCATAATTCCCAAATGATTAGCTACTGGTTTTACACCTACCCTAAGCTGCTTATGTAAATTATCAGCAGGAAGTAAACCTGACTGTCAATTTCTGTAGCTCAAGGCTTCTCAGACTTTGATGAGCCTACAGATTACCTAGGGATCTTGTTAAAATGAAGATTCTAGTTCATTAGGATTGGGATAAGGCCTGGAATTCTGCATTTCTGACTGCTCAGGTGATGTTGATGTGGTTGGGCTTGCGCCTTGGCGTACATGTGCTGAATTTTAATTTTTGTCCCAAATACATAATTATTTATACAAAGCTGCAATTATAGTATATCCACTATTTGTGTTCTGTGCTTTTTTTATACTTAGCTTTTATCCCTATTTTCTGCATAATTTTCATAAATACGATTTTTAATTGATAAACTGTAGAGTTAATATAACATTATTAGAAATTTACATCTATTCTTAATTATTTTGCCATTCTAGATAATGCTGCATTGAATTCCTCTGAGCATATAGCTTTTCACTGTTTAATTATTTCCCTAAGATAAATCCCCAGGAGTAGTTACTAGGTCAAAGAGTAAGAATACCTTTGTTGTTTAATGGGTAGAGTTTCAGTTGTGCAAGATGAAAAGAATTCTGGAGATGGATGGTGGTGATGGTTGCACAACAGTGTGAATGTACTTAATGTCACTGAACTGTACTTGAATATGGTTAAGATGATAAATTTTATGTTATGTGTATTTTGCCACAATTAAAAATGTTTCAAAATAAAAAGAAAGTTATCCCTCCCCCCCCCCAAAAAAAAGAATATCTTTGTATTTTGTTGCATAATAAGCCACTTGGCCTTTGAGAAGGAATGAACAAATTCAGTGCCATCAACATGTTTACCTACTTGTACCAATATTGAGCATCTTATGGTTTTTTCACATTTTTGCTAAATGATCAATAATGATTCTTTAAGGCAGCCTTAATTTGCATTTTATTTCTATCAACATTGAAATGTGAACATTTGCTCTTGTAGGGTTTTTTTACTATTTGTATTTCACTCTTACGTGACATGTACATTTATGTCCTTGGCCCTTGTTTCCATTAAGACACTGATCATTTTCTTTAGATTTAATAGAGCCCTGTCTATAGTATAATATTTTAAGTAAATATTTCTTCCAGTCTTTATTGTCTTTTTAATTCAGATTTAAGCAGTGAGTAACTTTATGATTTTACATCCTACAGGTGAACTATGGAAAAGTTTGTAATGACAGTAGAAAAGGATTGAAATTCACTGTCTCCTGTGGCTGCAGTTCAGAATTTGTTTTTGTACCATATGGTAGCACCATTGCTGTTTATACAATTTACTCAGGAGAACAGATAACTATGCTTAAGGGACATTATAAAAGTGTTGACTGCTGTGTATTTCAGTCTAATTTCCAGGTAAGAAGGATACTTAAGGGAATTTAAAATGCTCAGGTAGCTAGCTTGCCAGACTAGTCATATATAAAACAGCAAATTGCAATTTCATTCTGAGGAATTATACTTTGAATCCACATTTGAGCTAGCGTTTATTTAATAGAGGATAATACTGAATAGATGTTTAGATGATATAGGATGTATGCATGAATCAATATACTACTGTGCAACTTTCCTGGGATAAATTCTTTTTTTGCATATGGGCTCCATTTATTTAGCAGTTGAAAATCTGTGGCAAATTAATTTCTTGAAAACAATATTTTGGGGAAAAAATGGAATATATGTGTCTAATCTCAAAACGTAGTTTGTGTATCTCGATTTATGTTTGTATAAGTCTGTCTAAAATTTTTTTGTTTCCTTATTTTCTTGCAATGGCTAATAAGTTTGCTTTTGAGTTGATACAACTTACATAATTTCTTAAATACCTCTGGCTTTTGTTTGTTTAACATCCTGACCTTTCTCTTTAATCTCACCAATGGAGCAGACAGTTTTTTCAGAAAGCATTTGGACAGACTACTTCATGTGCTCTTTTAAATAAGTCTCTAATATAGCAAGACTGTTGATATTTTCCCTGGTTTCTAGGTAAGGAAAATGAGGCTCATGAAAGTTAAAAACTGATAGAATGAATATTAGGGATTATTAGAGCTAGGAGGGACTTGAACTGTCACCTGGTGAAGCTCTTACTTATTCATTCATTAATACTGATTAGTTAATTTGTCTGACACCAAGCGGTAAGATATACAGAGCTGATTTTTCAGCCAGCACACATCAGTATGGCAATATCCATTACTGAAACATTCCAATACACATCCTACCGTTGGTTACGTAATTGTTGCACCAAGCCCCCTGAGTGACCTCCAGCTTCACCTCAACCTAGCAACTAACGGGGGTCTTCAGGTCCCTGCTCCCCACTCTACAGCGAGTATCTCTTTTTTTTTTTTTTCTGAGTTCATAATAGTTTACATCAATGTGAGCTTTCAGTTGTACAATATTACTTGACTGTCACCACATAAGTGCTCCCCTTCACCCCCTTTGCCCACCCCCCACCCCTCTTCCTCTGGTAACCACTGAACTGTTTTCTTTGTCCATCTATTTGTTTATATGCCACATATGAGTGAAATCATCTGGTGTTTGTCTTTCTCAAACTGGCTTATTTCACTTAGCATAATTCCTTCCAGGTCCTTCCATGTTATAGCAAATGGGATGAATGTGTCTTTTTTTATGGCTGAGTAGTATTCCATTGTCTACATATACCACATCTTCTTTATCCAATCATCAGTCGATGGGGCACTTGGATTGTTTCCATGTCTTGGCTATTGTGAATAGTGCTGCAACAAACATAGGAGTGCATGTGCTACTTTGGATTGTTGATTTCAGATTGTTTGGGTAGATGCCCAGTAGTGGGATAGCTGCATCATATGGTAGCTCTATTTTTAGTTTTTTGAGGAATCTCCATACTGTTTTCCATAGTGGCTGCACCAGTTTGCATTCCCACCAGCAGTGTATGAGGGTTCCCTTTTCTCCACACCCTCTCCAACATTTGTTATTTTTAGTCTTAGTGATTAGAGCCATTTTAACAGACATAAGATGGTATCTTAGTGTAGTTTTGATTTGCATTTCCCTGATGATTAGTGATGTTGAACATCTTTTCATGTGTTTATTGGCCATCTGTATAGCTTGTTTGGAAAAATGTCTGTTCATATCCTCTGCCCATTTTTGATCGGATTGTTGGGTTTTTTATTGTTCAATTGTGTGAGTTCTTTATATATTATGGAGATTAACCCCTTGTCAGATAAATGATTTGCAAATATTTTCTCCCAGTTGGTGGGTGGTCTCTTTGTTTTGATTCTAGTTTCTTTTGCCTTGCAGAAGCTCTTTAGTCCAGTGAACTCTCACTTGTTTATTTTTTCTTTTCTTTCCCTTGTGAAGACATCGTATTTGAAAAGATCCTTTTTAGTTCGACGTCATAGAGTATACTGCCGATATTATCCTCCAGGAGTTGTATAATTTCAGGATGTATCTTCAAGTTTTTGTGTACGGCGTGAGACAGTGGTCTACCTTCATTCTTTTGCGTGTGGCTGTCCAGTTTTCCCAACACCATTTATTGAAGAGACTATCTTTTCTCCATTGTGTGTTCTTAGCTGTCTGTAGATGCGTGGCTTTATTTCTGGGCTTTCAGTTCTGTTCCATTGATCTGTGTGCCTGTTTTTGTACCAGTACCATGCCATTTTGATCACTATGGCTCTGTAGTACATTTTGAAGTCAGGGATTGTGATATCTCCAGCTTTGTTCTTTTTTCTCAGGATTGCCTTGGCAATTTGGGGTCTTTGGTTACCCCAGATGAATTTTAGGATTCTTTGCTCTATTTCCATGAAGAATGTCATTGGGATTCTGATTGGGATTGCATTGAATCTGTAGATTGCTTTGGGTAGTATGGACATTTTAACTATGTTTATTCTTCCAGTCCATGAGCAAGGAATCTCTTTCCATCTCTTTATGTCATTATCAGTTTCTTTCAGTAATGTCTTATAGTTTTCATTGTATAAGTCCTTCACCTCCTTGGTTAAATTTATTCCTAGGTACTTTATTCTTTTAGTTGTGATTGCAAATGGAATTGTATCCTTGAGTTCCCTTTTGTAGGTTCATTATTGGAGTATAGAAAAGCAACTGATTTTTGTAAGTTGATTCTGTACCCTGCAACTTTACTGTAGTTGGTAATTATTTCTGTTAGTTTTCTGAGGGATTTTTTGGAGTTTTCTATATATAAGATCATGTCATCTGCAAACAGTGCAAGTTTCACTTGTTCACTCCCTATTTGGATTCCCTTTATTCCTTTCTCTTACCTAATTTTTCTGGCCAAAACCTCCAGTACTGTGTTGAGTAAGAGTGGTGATAGTGGGCATCCTTGTCTTCTTCCTGTTCTCAGGGGAATGGTGTTCAGGTTTTGCCCACTGAGTATAATGTTGGCTGTGGGTTTGTCATATATGTATAGCCAGTATCTCTTGATTGGTCAATGTCTTGATGTACCACTTGTAAAATATTTTTCATGTTACTTCTAGGAGAAAAGCTAAAGCACCTGAGACGTGACATGACTTACCTCAAACCTACAAGTAGTTATTGACAGAGCATAATTATCCATTGGAAGAGATTCTTAGAATACTCTTTTCTTGTCTGGAGTCACTTAAAGACACAGCCAAGATTTTTTTTTCAGTTATTTTATTGAAGTCATAATGGCTTATAACATTGTGTAATTTAAGGTGTACATTATTATTTATCACTTTCTGTATGCACTGCATCATGCTCACCAACAATAGTCTAATTTTTATCCATCACCACGTATATGTGCCCCTTTACTCCTTTTACCCACTTCCCAAACTGTTTCTGCTCTGGTAGCCACTAATCTGTTCTCTTTGTCCATGTGTTTATCTTCCACTTATGAGTGAAATTATGCAGTGTTTATCTTTGTCTGGCTTATTTCACTTAACATAACACCCTCAAAGTCCATCCATGTTGTTGAAAATGGGATGATTTTGTCTTTTTTTATGGCTGAGTAGTATTCCATTGTATATATATGTATATACCACATCTTCTTTATCCATTCCTTGATAGGCGCTCAGTTGATATGAGTTGCTTCCACATCTTGGGTATTGTGAATAATGTTCCAATGAACATAAGGGTACATAAATCTCTTTGAATTGTTGATTTTAAGTTCTTTGCATAAATACCCAGTAGTAGGATAGCTGGATTCTGTAGTATTTTTGTTTTTAATTTTTTGAGAAATCTGCATACTGTTTTCCATAGTGGCTGCACCAGTTTGCACTCCCATCAGCAGTGTATGAGGGTTCCCTTTTCTCCACATCCTCTCCAACATTTGTTATTTTTTGTCTTGGTGATTAGAGCCATTCTGATGGAGTAAGGTGATATCTCACTGTAGTTTTGGTTTGCATTTCCCTAACGATTAGTGATGTTGAACATCTTTTCATGTGCCTATTGGCTATCTGTATATCTTCTTTGGAAAAAATGTCTGTTCATATCCTTTGCCCATTTTTTGATCAGGTTGTTTGTTTTGTTGTTGAGTTGTATGAGTTCTTTATATATTTTGGAAATTAACTGTTTGTCGGATATATGATTTGCAAATGTTTTCTCCCAGATGGTGGGTTGTCTTTTCGTTTTGTTCATGATTTCCTTTGCCTTGCAGAGGCTCTTTAGTCTGATGTAGTCCCCTTTGTTTATTTTTTCTTTTGTTTCCCATGCCTGAGTAGACATGGTATTCGAAAAGATGTTGCTAAGACCTGTGTCAAGGAGTGTATTGCCTCTGTTTTCTTCCAGAAGTTTTATGGTTTCAGGTCTTACATTCAAGTCTTTAATCCATTTTGAGTTAATTTTTGTGTATGGTCTAAGATAATGGTCTACTTTCATTCTTTTGCATTGACTATTCCCAACACTATTTATTGACTTTTCTTTCTCCATTATATGTTCTTGGCTTCTTTGTCAAAGATCAGCTGTCCATAGATGTGTGGTTTTATTTCTGGGCTTTCAATTCTGTTCTCTTGATCTGTGTGTCTGTTTTTGTGCCAGTACCATGCTGTTTTGATTGTTACAGCTTTGTAGTATATTTTGAAGTCAGAGATTGTGATGCCTCCAGCTTTGTTCTTTTTTCTCAGGATTGCTTTAGCTATTTGAGGTCTTTTGTTGTTCCATATAAATTTTAGGATTCTTTGTTCTATTTCTGTGAAGAATGTCATTTGGATTCTGATTGAGATTACACTGAATCTGTAGATTGCTTTAGGTAGTATGGATATTTTAACTATGTTTATTCTTCCAGTCCATCTGCATGGAATATCTTTCCATCTCTTTGTCATCTTCGGTTTCTTTCAATAATGTCTTACAGTTTTGAGTGTATAGTTCCTTCACCTCCTTGGTTAAATTTACTCCTAGATATTTTATTCTTTTCGATGAGACTATAAATGAGATTGTATTCTTGAGTTCTCTTTCTGCCAGTTCATTATTAGTGTATAGAAATGCAACTGATTTTTGAAAATTGATTTTGTACCCTATAATTTAGCTGTAGTTGTTGATTATTTCTAATATTTTTCTGGTGGATTCTTTAGGGTTTTCTACGTATGGGATCATGTCATCCGCAAACAGTGAGAGTTTCACTTCTTCCTTTCCATTTTGGATAACTTTTACTTCTTTTTCTTGCCCAATTATTCTGGCCAAAAGCTCCAGTACTATGTTGAATAGGAGTGCTGAGAGTGGGCACCCTTGTCTTGTTCCTGTTCTCAGAGGCATGGCTTTCAGTTTTTCCCCACTGAGTTTGATGTTGGCTGTGGGTTTGTCATGTATGGCCTTTATTATGTTGAGGTTATTTCATTGTATACCCATTTTATTGAGAGTTTTTATCATAAATGGATGTTGGATCTTCTCAAATGCTTTCTTTGCATCTGTTGAGATGATCATGTGGTTTTTATTCCTCATTTTGTTAATGTGGTATATTACATTGATTGATTTGCAGATGTTGAACCATCCGTGTTCCTGTTATAAATCCCACTTGATCATGGTGTATGATCCTTTTAGTCTATTGCTGTATTCAGTTTGCCAATATTTTGTTGAAGATTTTTGCATCTATGTTCATCAGTGATATTGGCTTGTAATTTTCCTTCTTTGTGTTGTCCTTGTGTGGTTTTAGAATCAGGCTGATGTTGGCTTCATAGAATGAATTAGGAAGTGTTCCATCTTCTTCAGTTTTTTGGAAAAGTTTGAGAATGATAGATATTAAATCTTTGAATGTTTGGTAGAATTCTCCAGAGAAGCCATCTGGTCCTGGACTTCTGTTTTTGGGGAGGTTGTTGATTACTATTTAAAACTCTTTATTTCTGAGTGGCATATTCAGGTTCTCTATTTCTTGATTCATTTTTGGGAGGTTGTATGAGTCTAAGAATTTATCCATTTCTTCCAGGTTATCCAAATTGTAGGCATATAGTTTTTCATATTATTCTCTTATAATCCTTTGTATTGCTGTAGTGTCCATTGTACCCATTGTAATTTCTTCTCTTCCATTTCTAATTTTATTTATTTGAGCCTTCTCTCTTTTTTTCTTAGTGAGTCTAGCTAAGGGTTTGTCAGTTTTGTTTATCTTCTCAAAGAACCAGCTCTTAGTTTCATTGATCCTTTCTACTCTTTTGTTGGTCTCTATTTCATTTATTTCTGCTCTAATTTTCATTATTTCCTTCCTTCTGTTGACTTTGGGCTTTGTCCTTTTTCTAATTCTGTTAGGTGTAGCTTAAGATTACTTATTTGAGATTTTTCTTGCTTGTTGAGGTGCACCTGTATTGCTAAGAATTTCCCTCTTAGAATCACTTTTGCTGCCTCCCATAAGTGTTGGTTTGATGTATTTTCATTTTTGTTTATCTTCAAGTATTTTTTGATTTCTCCTTTGATTTCTTCATTGATCCAGTGGTTGTTCAGTAGCATGTTGTTTAGTCACCACATATTTGTGACCTTCCCAACTTTTTTCTTGTAGTTCATTTCTAGTTTCATGGCATTGTGGTTGGGAAAGATGCTTGATATGATTTCAATCTTCTTAAATTTATTGAGACTTGCCTTGTTTCCCAGCATGTGCTCTATCTGTTCCATGTGCACTTGAGAAGAATGTGTATTCTGTTTTTGGATTGAATGTTCTTTTTTTTTTTTTTTTTTTTTTTATTAATGTTATGATGGATTACAAGCTTGTGAAATTTCAGTTGTACATTTTTGTTAGTCATGTTGTGGGTACACCACTTCCCCCTCCGTACCCTCCCCCCACCCCCCCTTTTCCCTGGTAACCACCGATCAGATCTCCTTCTCAATATACTAATTTCCACCTATGAGTGGAGTCATATAGAGTTCGTCTTTCTCTGACTGACTTATTTCGCTTAACATAATGCCCTCGAGGTCCATCCACATTGTTGTGAATGGGCCAATTTCGTCTTTTTTTATGGCTGAGTAGTATTCCATTGTGTATATATACCACATCTTCTTTATCCAATCATCAGTTTCTGCGCATGTAGGCTGGTTCCACGTCTTGGCTATTGTAAATAATGCTGCAATGAACATAGGGGTGCAACGGACTCTTGAGATATCTGATATCAGGTTCTTAGGATAGATACCCAGTAATGGGATGGCTGGGTCATAGGGTATTTCTATTTTTAACTTTTTGAGAAATCTCCATACTGTTTTCCATAGTGGCTGTACCAGTTTGCATTCCCACCAACAGTGTATGAGGGTTCCTCTTTCTCCACAACCTCTCCAACATTTGTCGTTCTTGGTTTTGGATGTTTTTGCTGATCTAACGGGTGTAAGGTGATATCTTAGTGTAGTTTTGATTTGCATTTCCCTGATGATTAGCGATGATGAACATCTTTTCATGTGTCTATTGGCCATATTCATATCTTCTTTTGAGAAATGTCTGTTCATGTCCTCTGCCCATTTTTTGATCGGGTTGTTTGTTTTTTTGTTGTTAAGCAGTGTGAGTTCTTTGTATATTATGGAGATTAACCCTTTGTCGGATAAGTGGCTTGTAAATATTTTTTCCCAATTAGTGAGCTGTTTTTTTGTTTCAATTCTGTTTTCCCTTGCCTTGAAGAAGCTCTTTAGTCTGATGAAGTCCCATTTGTTTATTCTTTCTATTGTTTCCCTCAACTGAGGAGTTACAGTGTCCGAAAAGATTCTTTTGAAACTGATGTCAAAGAGTGTACTGCCTATATTCTCTTCCAAAAGACTTATTGTCTCAGGCCTAATCTTTAGGTCTTTGATCCATTTTGAGTTTATTTTGGTGTGTGGTGAAAAAGAATGGTCGATTTTCAATCTTTTGCATGTGGCTGTCCAGTTTTCCCAGCACCATTTGTTGAAGAGACTTTCTTTTCTCCATTGTAGGCCCTCTGCTCCTTTGTCGAAGATTAGCTGTCCATAGATGTGTGGTTTTATCTCTGGGCTTTCAATTCTGTTCCATTGATCTGTGGACCTGTTTTTGTACCAGTACCATGCTGTTTTGATCACTGTAGCTTTGTAGTATGTTTTGAAATCGGGGATTGTGATTCCGCCGGCTTTGTTTTTCTTGCTCAAGATTGCTTTAGCAATTCGTGGTCTTTTGTTCCCCCATATGAATTTTAGGATTGTTTGTTCAATTTCTGTGAAGAATGTTCTTGGGATTCTGATTGGGATAGCATTGAATCTGTATATTGCTTTAGGTAGTATGGACATTTTAACTATGTTTATTCTTCCAATCCATGTGCAAGGAATGTTTTTCCATCTCTTTATGTCATCGCCTATTTCTTTCAAGAAAGTCTTGTAGTTTTCATTGTATAGATCCTTCACTTCCTTGGTTAAGTTTATCCCAAGGTATTTTATTCTTTTCGTTGCGATTGTGAATGGGATAGAGTTCTTGAGTTCTTTTTCTGTTAGTTTATTGTTAGTGTATAGAAATGCTACTGATTTGTGCACGTTAATTTTATACCCTGCTACTTTGCTGTAGATGTTGATTATTTCTAATAGTTTTTCTGTGGATTCTTTGGGGTTTTCTATGTATAAGATCATGTCGTCTGCAAACAACGCGAGTTTTACTTCTTCGTTACCTATTTGGATTCCTTTTATTTTTTTTTCCTGCTGAATTGCTCTGGCCAGCACCTCCAGTACTATGTTGAATAGGAGTGGTGAAAGTGGGCACCCTTGTCTTGTTCCTGTCCTCAGAGGGATGGCTTTCAGCTTTTGTCCATTGAGTATGATGTTGGCTGTGGGTCTATCATATATGGCCTTTATTATGTTGAGGTACTTTCCTTCTATACCCATTTTACTGAGGGTTTTTATCATAAATGGGTGTTGGATCTTGTCGAATGCTTTCTCTGCGTCTATTGAGATGATCATGTGGTTTTTGTTTTTCATTTTGTTGATGTAGTGTATCACGTTGATTGACTTGCGGATGTTGAACCATCCCTGTGTCCCTGGTATAAATCCCACTTGATCATGGTGTATAATCTTTTTGATGTATTGCTGTAATCGGTTTGCCAAAATTTTGTTGAGGATTTTTGCATCTATGTTCATCAGTGATATCGGCCTGTAGTTCTCCTTCTTTGTGTTGTCCTTGTCAGGTTTGGGGATCAGAGTGATGTTGGCTTCATAGAATGTGTTAGGGAGTTCTCCATCTTTCTCAATTTTCTGGAACAGTTTGAGGAGAATAGGTATTAAGTCCACTTTGAATGTTTGGTAGAATTCTCCAGAGAAGCCGTCTGGTCCTGGACTCTTGTTTTTGGGGAGGTTTTTGATTACCGTTTCTATTTCCTTACTTGTGATTGGTCTATTCAGATTCTCCATTTCTTCCTGATTCAGTTTGGGGAGATTGTAGGAGTCTAGGAATTTGTCCATTTCTTCCAAGTTGTTCAATTTGTTGGCGTATACTTTTTCATAGTATTCTCTTATGATCTCTTGTATTTCATTGGTATCTGTTGTGATTTCTCCTCTGTCATTCCTGATTTTATTAATTTGCGCTTTCTCTCTTCTTTTCTTGGTGAGTCTGGCTAGGGGTTTGTCAATTTTGTTAATTCTTTCGAAGAACCAACTCTTTGTTTCATTGATCCTTTCTATTGTCTTTTTTGTTTCAATATCGTTTATTTCTGCTCTTATTTTTATTATTTCCCTCCTTCTACTGAGTCTGGGCTTTGTTTGTTCTTCTTTTTCTAGTTCCGTTAGGTGTCGTTTGAGGTTGCTTATGTGAGCTTTTTCTTGTTTAGTGAGGTGAGCCTGTATTGCGATGAATTTCCCTCTTAGGACTGCTTTTGCTGCATCCCAAATGATTTGGTATGTCGTGTTCTCATTTTCATTTGTCTCCAGATAATATTTGATTTCTTCTTTAATTTCTTCAATGATCCATTGTTTGTTGAGAAGCGTGTTGTTTAGTCTCCACATTTTTGCACCTTTCTCTGCTTTTTTCTTGTAATTGATTTCTAGTTTAATAGCGTTATGATCAGAAAAGATGCTTGATATTATTTCAACTCTCTTGTATTTATTGATGTTTGCTTTGGTTCCCAAAATATGGTCAATCCTTGAGAATGTTCCATGTGCACTTGAGAAGAATGTGTAACCTGCTGTTTTTGGATGAAGTGTTCTATATATATCTATTAAGTCCATCTGGTCTAATTTTTCATTTAATTCTATCATTTCCTTGTTGATTTTCTCTCTGGATGTTCTGTCCATTGGTGTTAATGGTGTGTTGAGGTCCCCTACTATTATTGTATTGTTGTTGATGTCTTCTTTTAGTTCTATTAAGAGTTGCTTTACAAATTTTGGTGCTCCTGTGTTGGGTGCGTATATATTTATAAGTGTTATGTCTTCTTGGTGGAGAGTCCCTTTTATCATTATATACTGTCCCTCTTTATCTTTCTTTATCTGTTTTGCTTTGAAATCTACCTTGTCTGATATTAGTATAGCGACACCTGCTTTCTTTTGTTCATTATTAGCTTGGAGTATTGTTCTCCATCCCTTCACTCTGAGTCTGTGTTTGTCTTTGGGGCTGAGGTGTGTTTCCTGGAGGCAGCATATTGTTGGATCTTGTTCTTTGATCCATCCTGCCACTCTGTGTCTTTTGATTGGGGAGTTCAATCCATTTACATTTAGAGTGATTATTGAGACGTGGGGGCCTACCACTCCCATTTTGTGTCTTGTTTTCCGGTTTTCTTCAGTTTCCTTTGTTTCTCGTCCCATGGTTTAATCTGTTCTGATGTAGAGCTGCTACTCTCTGCTGTTGTCCTTCTACTTATCTCCTCTGCTCTTGGTTTTGTAGCCCCTTTCCTTTTTTGGATTTTTCAGGAATGAGGGTTTTCCTGAGGATTTCCTGAAGAGGAGGTTTTGTGGCAATGAACTCCCTTAATTTTTGTTTATCTGGGAAAGTTTTTATTTCTCCATCGTATTTGAAGGATATTTTCGCTGGGTAGAGAATTCTCGGCTGTAGATTTTTGTCCTTCAGATTTTTGAATATATCATTCCACTCTCTTCTAGCCTGTAAAGTTTCTGCTGAGAAATCTGCTGATAGCCTGATGGGGGTTCCTTTGTAGGTTAGTTTCTTTTGCCTGGCTGTCCTTAATATTTTCTCCTTGTCGTTGAATTTTGCTAGCTTCACTACTATATGCCGTGGAGTTGGTCTTCTTGCATTGATAAAGTTTGGAGATCTATTGGCTTCTGTCTCCTGAAGATCCATCTCCCTCACCAGATTTGGGAAGTTCTCAGCCATTATTTCTTTGAATAGGTTTTCTGCCCCTTTCTCCTTCTCTTCTCCCTCTGGTAGAGCTATAATCCTTACGTTGCATCTCCTAATTGTGTCTGATAATTCTCGGAGAGTTTCTTCATTTCTTTTAAGTCTTGCTTCTCTCTCCTCCTCTGCCTGCAACAATTCTATATTGCCATCTTCCAAATTGCTAATTCTTTCCTCCATATTATCGGCCCTACTGTTCAGAGCATCTAGATTTTTCTTAATCTCCTCTATTGTGTTCTTCATTTCCAATATTTCTGTTTGGTTCTTCTTTATCGTATCAAACTCTTTTGTAACATAGCTCCTGAACTCGTTGAGTTGTCGGTCAGAATTCTCTCTTAACTCATTGAGAATCTTAATGATGGCTGTTTTGAAGTCATCGTCATTTAGGTTATATATCTCATTTTCTTTGGGATTGTTTTCTGTGTATTTGTTGCTTTCTTTCTGTTCTGGAGATTTAATGTATTTTTTCATATTGCTTGATGTTGTTGATTTGTGCCTCCGCATGGAGATAGAGTTTAGTTGCTCCTTTCACTTGTTTCAGCTGCTGCGGTGGGAGGAGCAGCTGTTTATATTTCACCAACCAGGAACCCTGTCCGTAGTTGCTAACTGGGCCTGGGCCCCTCTTCGTAGCCACAGTGGCCCTTTGGATTCCCTCCTCTGCCGTGGGGGCCGTCACAGGGGGGCTTCAGGCTGCAGGTGCCTACTGTTGCAGCCCACCTAGATGTGCTCTCTCCTTGGGGTCTGCAACGGTGTTATGGGCTTTTCCAGCGGCCAGGGGTGGGATCACTTATATTTGTCGCTCCGTTGCTGTCGGCACCCACCAAATCTCACTTGTCCTCTATGGGTCGCAGGAGAGCTATTGGCATCTTCTACAGTCTGTGGTTAGTACACCTAGCTATGCTGCTTTTGCCCTGGGGTCTTCCAGCCTTGTGGCTGGCGGCTGGGTGCCTTCTACTGGTGCTGTGCAGAGGCTTTCCCTAAGGCTGCTGTGAGCCTGTAGGGTTTCCCCCTAGGCTACTAAGCTGGGTCTCTGGAACTCTCTCCAGCCCCAGTCCTCTCTGAGATCTCCGGCAATCCCTAGCCTCATGGGGTGGGCAACGGCAGCTGGGGGTCGCCCTGCCCTCAGGGCTTCTCTCCGGGCCTCTGCCGGAGCCGTGAATGCTGGGCGTGGCCCATCTGCTAATGGCAGACAGAGAGTTTTGTCTGCTGCCCGGGCGGAGCTCCGGCGCTTCCCCTCCGGGTCGCAGAACCGGCCTTTGAAAGTTCCCCCCGCCCCGGTCCTCTCCGAGATCTCTGGCAATCCCTAGCCCCATGGGGCGGGCAACGGCAGCTGGGGGTCGCCCCGCCCTCTGGGATTCTCTCCGGGCCTCTCCCGGAGCCGTGAATGTTCAGCGTGGCCCCTCTGCTAACGGCAGGCAGAGAGTTTTGTCTGCTGCCCGGGCGGAGCTCCGGCGCTTCCCCTCTGGGTCGCAGAACCGGCCTTTGAAAATTCCCCCGCCCCGGTCCTCTCCGAGATCTCCGGCAATCCCTAGACCCACGGGGCGGGCAACGGCAGCTGGGGGTCGCCCCGCCCTCAGGGATTCTCTCCGGGCCTCTGCCGGGCGCCCTGAATGCTGGGCGTGGCCCCTCTGCTAATGGCAGACAGAGAGTTTTGTCTGCTGCCCGGGCGGAGCTCCGGCGCTTCCCCTCCGGGTCGCAGAACCGGCCTTTGAAAGTTCCCCCCGCCCCGGTCCTCTCCGAGATCTCTGGCAATCCCTAGCCCCACGGGGCGGGCAACGGCAGCTGGGGGTCGCCCCGCCCTCTGGGATTCTCTCCGGGCCTCTCCCGGAGCCGTGAATGCTCAGCGTGGCCCCTCTGCTAACGGCAGACAGAGAGTTTTGTCTGCTGCCCGGGCGGAGCTCCGGCGCTTCCCCTCCGGGTCGCAGAACCAGCCTTTGAAAATTCCCCTGGCCCCGGTCCTCTCCGAGATCTCCGGCAATCCCTAGTCCCACGGGGCGGGCAACGGCAGCTGGGAGACCTCCATGCCCTCCGTGTCTCTCTCTGGGACCCTCCAGGCGCCCCGAGCACCAGGCTGGGTCTCCCCGCCAATGGCGGGGAGAGACTCTCCCCGCGGGCTCAGGTGTGCAACTCCAAAGTTTCCCTCTGCGTTTAGGAGTAATTGCAGGGGGTTTAGGTAGGGTTCTGGTCACCTGTTTCCACCGTCGCTCCTCTGTTGTGTTCTCGCTTCTGCCCTAGATGTGTGTGGATCCTCTGGGGGCGTCCGTTGGAAGAAAGCCGCTTGCGGGTACTAGGCTGCCTGTCGGGGTCGGAGAGTTTTCACCTATTTCCACATCCTCCCGGAGGAAAGACCATCCGCCTTCCGATGTATAGTCGCGTGGGTGTCTCAGACGTCCTGAGATGCTGTCTGGATATCCTTTGTCAAGCGATAAGTGTCCAAATAATTGTAGACTCGAAGGGCGAGAGACAAAGAGGACTGCTCACAGCGCCATCTTGGCTCTTCCCCGGATTGAATATTCTATATATCTATATCTATTAAGTTCATCCGGTCTGGTTTTTCATTTAATTCCACTATTTCCTTATCCATTGATGTAAGTGGGATGTTGTAGTCCTCTGCTATTATTGTGTTGCTGTTAATTTCTACCTTTAAGTGTGTTAATAAATGCTTTATATACTTGAGTGGTCCTGTGTTAGATGCATATATATTCGTAAGTGTTATGTCCTCTTGGTGGAATGTCCCTTTTGTCATTATATACTGCCCCTCTTTGTCTCTCATTGCCTTTTTATCTTGAAGTCTGCTTTGTCTGGTATGGCAACACCTGCTTTGTTTTGTTTGGCATTTGCTTGGAGTATCATGTTCCATCCCTTCACTCTGAGCCTGTGTTTGTCTTTAGAGCTGAGGTGTGTTTCCTGGAGGCAGCAAATTGTTGGGTCTTATTTTTTTCATCCATTCAGACATTCTCTGTCTTTTGATTGGAGAATTCAATCCGTTTACATGTAGAGTGATTATTGATATATGAGGGCTTAATACTGCCATTTTATGTCTTGTTTTCCAGTTCTATATTTCCCTTGTTTCTCTTCCCTTGTGTTTCTGATTGCCATTTCAGTTTGGTGGTTTTCTTTGATAGTTTTTTCAGTTTTCTCTTTCTTTATGATTTGTCTCTCTTCTGATTTTTTGTTTAGTGGTTATTATGAGGTTTGTATAAAAGATCTCATAGATGAGATAGTCCATTTTCTGATGGCCTATTACTTCTTTAGCCTAAGCAGTTTCCCTCCCTTTCCTCTTCCTTTTCTAAGTTATTGGTGTCACAAGTTATTCTGTTTTGTCTTGTGAGTTTGTGATTAAAATAAAGTGTTTATAGTTATATTTGATGCTTTCCTGCCCCTTATGTTTTATGTTGTAATTAAGTGTTTGGTAATCTGTTCTGATAGCTGCAATTTTCTGATTTTGTCTATTTATCTCCTTGCTCAAGGCTTTGTAAATCTTTCCTGTTTTGTTTCAGGTATGTGGAACTTCTTGATCATTTCTTGTAGGCGAGGTCTAGTAGCGATGAAGTCCCTCAGCTTTTGTTTATCTGGGAAAGCTTTTATTTCTCCACTGTATCTGAATTATAGTTTCCTGGATAGAATATTCCTGGCTGAAAGTTTTTGTTTTTCAGTATTTTGAATATATATCATTCCAGTCTCTCTTAGCCTGTACATTTTCTGCTGAGAAATCTTCTGAAAGGCTGACAGGGGTTCTTTTGTAGATTATTCTCTTCTGCCTTGCTGCCCTTAATGTTTTTTCTTTGTCATTGACTTTTGTCCCTTGCTACCCTTAATGTTTTTTATTTGTCATTGGCTTTTGCCAGTTTTACTACTATATGCCTTGGAGATAGTCTTTTTGCATTGATGTAATTAGGAGCTCTGTTGGCTTCATATACTTGTAAGTCCAGTTTCTTCCCCAAGTTTGGGAAGTTCTCAGCTGTTATTTCTTTGAACAAACTGTCTGCTCCTTTCTCCCTCTCTTCTTCCTCTGGAATACCTATAATGCTTACATTGCATTTCCTAATTGAGTCAGAGATTTCTCCAAGACTTTCTTCATTTTTTTAAGTCTTAGTTCTCTCCCCTCCTCCACCTGAAGCATTTCTATATAATTTTTTTACCCATTTTATCTATTTAAATCTATATTTCTGTCCTCTAAATTGTTAATTATGTCCTCCAGAATGTCAGCTCTGTTTTTTAAGTTTTCTAGATTGTTTTTTAATCTCATTCATTGTGTTCTTCATCTCCAGAATTTGTTTGGTGTGGGGTTTTTTTTAGAGTTTCAATCTCTTTGGTGAAGTCTTCCTTCTGCTCATTAATTTTACTCCTGAGTTCATTCACTGTCTTTCTGAGTTTTCTTGTAACTCATTGAGTTTATGAGAAATATTTTGAATTCTCTGTCATTTAGATTGTAAATTTCTGTTACTTCAGGATTGGTTTCTGGAGACTTGTCATTTTCCTTCTGCTTTGAAGTGTTAATATAGTTCTTCATCATTTGATGAAGTGATCCTGTCCTGGTGCACAGTGGTAGTATCAGGTCACAGATTCCACCTGCCACCTGCCACCTCTTGGGGGAGACAGGAGCTGTCTGTTCTGAACCTGCTGTATCTGCTGGAAGTTGTTCTGATAGGGCTTGTCTGCATTTGCTTGCTGGCCACAGCCATTTGGCAGGTCACACAAGCACACATAGGTGCTCTGTGGTGGAACTGCTGCCTTGGCCGGGGACTGCCCAAGCTGGTGCACTAGGCAGGAGGGGAGGGGTACTTTCTTTCACACATGTGCACCTACTCTATTCTCACAGGTGGTTTGCCTGGACTGCTGTGCTTGGTGAGGGTGCCCATGCAGTGGCTGAGCCATGCCACTAGGTGTAGAGTCGGGGGCTGGGTTGCAACTTCAAAAGCATTCACACGCAGGCCTGTCTGCTCCCCCATGTCCTCTTAGAGCCACACACTGGCTGCTGTGTGAAGACCTGCAACCCAGATCACTGCCACTGGGGAGGGGGAGGGGAACTGCTCACCTTATTGCACTGCTTACCGGGGATCCAGTACCCCCACCTTCAGATGTATGACTGTGTGGATCTCTCAGACATCCTATTGTACTTTGTAGGGTATCCTCTGTTGGTTAATGAATGTCTGTTTCATCATAATTTAGAGGGGAGAGACTAAGGGAACAGCTCAATCCGCCACAATGCTGACATCACTCAAGATTTTAACCCAAGTATTCTGACTACAAATTATTGCTTTCCACCAAATCAGAGCTGCCTAACAGGTGTGCTTAGAATGGATTAAAAATGTGCCAAGATGTTGATTCTCCTCAGTCCCTGGGATAGCTGGGACGAGACTGGGACAGCAAGATACCTGGGGCCCTTTGCCTCCTGATAAATATGATTTTGTATGTTCTGTGTACTCAGAAAGATTTGAATCACTGCAGTATATCAGAAAAGTTGCACCTGTCATCCTGTTCCATCTATTACGATTTCCAAAAAGGAAAATAACTATAAATCTCAAAAGAGGGTAGTACTTTTGCATCCATTTAGCAGCAGAACACTTTTCCAAATTAAATATTACATAAAACTCACTATCTGAAAATAAAATTGATATTTATAGTAATTCTATCATAAATATAAAAATCTGACAAGATACACCCAACATAAAAGTAAATAATGATAATAATGGGTTATAACTCAGGGACTAAAATAGGGATCCATGCATCCATTCTGTTATAAGTAAGTAAATTAATAAATTGAAAGTCTGATGAGGAATGGGCTATTTACATAGTCTCAAAGTACCACCCTATATATTATGTTAAGCAAAATAAGCCAGAGAGAGAAAGACAAACACCATATGATTTCACTCATATGTGTAAGATAAGCTAACACTCAGACAAAGAGAACAGTTTAGTGCTCACCAGAGGGGAATGGTTTTAGGGAGTGACAAAAGGGCTGAAGTGGCACATTTATACAGTGACTAACAAATAAGAATGTACAATTGAAATTTCACAATGTTATAAACTATTATGACCTCAATTAAAAATAAAAAACAGTACCACCCTACAAAGTATTAATTACAAAGGTAAAATGAGTAATTTTGCCTTGAAGAAGCCTGGCAGATACCATCTTAATCAAATGATCAAAGTTAATATCCCAGTATGGGACATCACTTTCTGTGATATTCCTGGCAAAGATGCATCATGTGAATTTAGCCATGAGCAAACATAAGACAAACAAAGTTTGAGGGACATTCTACAAAATAACTAATGTGTATCTTTAAAGTTGTCAAGGTCAGGAAAGCCAAGGAGAGACTGAACTGTCCAGGTTGAAGGAAAGTAAAGAGAGACGTGACAACTAAATACAGCATGTGATTTTGAGCTGCACTCTTTTGCTAAAAGTTCAGCCATATGCAAACCAGCATATCCATAAAGACACTGCATAGGCTGCGTCAGCCCAAGCTTCCCCCTATAAAATAAACTTCTCAGCAAGCATGGCACATGTTAAAGTTCTCCTGTTGAATAACAGCCAGTTAGGCAGCTGTGAGCTAAATCAAACTTTCTGTGAACTTTTGGCCTATATTAGCTAGAAACTCATATGGTTTCTTCACTGAAGTCTTTATTAAAGCTCAGTTATTGACAGAGAAGGACAAACTTTATTTCTTGCATTTTTTTTCTTCTCTATTCTGACACTTGAAATAAATGGATACTATGATTGATAAAAACCACTAAGTTGTTGAATGTTTTTGTAAAAATTTTTACGTGTTAGCAAGCTGTGACATACTCTAATACTATTTTTAAATACAAAACAAAGCTTTACTACATCTTAAACAAACAATCCAACAAAAAGTACATCAGCCCAGTCTCTTTGGAGATTAGAAATAGAATTCATCTGTTTGATCTAACTTAAGAATCAATTATTTTACAAATTGATGTAGTTCATTTCTGATTGGTCCCAGCTTTAACCTGATCCACAATCACCCCTTGCTTTCTGTGTTATAGGAACTTTATAGTGGCAGCAGAGACTGCAATATTCTTGCTTGGGTACCATCCTTATATGAAGCGGTTCCTGAGGATGATGAGGTAAATATTATTTGTACAAATTGTACAGATTTGTACAAATATGATTTCTAAATCATAAAGGAAAAAGTTTTATTTGCTTTATATGGGAGAGACATTTAAATCATTTCTTGCTATTTTCTGATTGTAAAAATAATTTGCCTGTTATAACACATTTGGAAAGTTCAGAAAAATATTAAAAGAAGATAAATTTCTAAAGTTGAATTAATCACTATTAACATTTTGATTTACTTCATCCTTGCTTTTTTCCTGCACCTATGTTTTTTCTAAAAATAGGTAATATGACATACTAACATACATACAACATATCAACATACATACATTGGACAGCTTGGACATACAACTTGGCATCCTGCTTTTCTCACTTAGTGTTGTACAATAAGCCTTTTTCCATGTCATGAATAACTATTTGTAAATACTGTTTCTAATAAAGCATTCTGTCATGTATATACCACAATTTACTTAAATATGTACCTATTTGGAGACATTTCTTTTGATCATTATAAACAAATCAAGGTAAATATCTCTCCATAAATTGTTTATATTTTTGATTACTTCTTTGGATAGATACCTAAAAGTAGATTTATCTCTTGAGTTATCATTTATGACATTTTTAAGGCTCTTTATTCACACTGTCAAATTTTGTCAATTTACACTCCTATCAGCAGTACATTAATGCCTATCTTAGAACATAAATTGGTACAAATATTACAGTGTGACTAAGAGCCTTAAAAGTGTGGTAGGTAAACAAAGATTAATAAGACATGATCCTGGTCTTAAGTAGTAGCTTCTGTATTTTTTTACTTTTATGTTAAGCTGTGTAAAGTTGATATCTTTCCCACCAAAGGTTATTTTACTAAGCACTGTTAATCATCCCCATTTATCTAAATTGCTAGGATATAAAAGGTCTAATGTCTAAACGCCGATATTTATATATATAATTTTTTGAAGTTGGAAATATAAGTAATGTAGTTAGGAACACCTTAAGTTAATCTTACCTAAGTCATACTAAAAACAAAGCATCTTAAATCGAGATGGAAGTAAGTTATTGCTAGAGTAAGTTTGAAATTCTAAAAACATTTTTCATTTATTTAGTTCATTTATGAAAACAAGACTTTGTCCAAAACCACATGGAAATGATTTTTATGGGGGTAGTTGATAGCATTTAGCAGCTATTAACAAAATATATTTCATACCTAAATTTGCAACTGCTATGGTTTACTGCGGTGTCAAGTCTGTGAATTATTTTCTTTTGGCTCTAATCCAAATGAAAAAGAAGAAACACACAATGATAAATCTTCATACAGCTGGCCAAATACTGTATGAATACTTCCAGATTTCATCACATGTCTAATTCGGTTTATTATGGCTTTGATTAGTTTTAGTGTACAGCAACTTTAAATGATTATTCTTCTGTGGAAAGCTTAATATGGTCAAATAGTTTGGTTCAGCCATTTATTTTGCAATATTATTTAATTACTGTGTCCTGCTGTTTGGGAATTACCGTATATATTAAATCAAAGTTATAACACTATAGGCCATGTTAGGAAGTATAACAATCATTAACCAAATGAAAACAATAAAAATAAATTAAAAGTAAATCTATGATTTATGTATGGAAAAGGATATTAGAAGAAAACTAAATTGCTTAATTTATGTAGACAGTATGTGACGCTGATGGTCTATTTATTTTCTTATTATGTAGTTATAGTACTAGTTTAACTCTTCATCTAGAAGAATTTTTGCATATGAGAAATTAAGCTAAACAAGTAGAAAATCAAATAAAGATACACAAAAAACAAGTTAACTTTATTTTGTTTTAGAACTATAAAACCTTATCCTTTAAAATATACTGTTTATATGCTTTTACTTTAAGATAGCCATCATTCTCATATTAATACAAAATGTTATGTGCTAAGATTATTTTCATAAAACCTTAGATTGAAAGATTTCTGTGAATGTAGGTAGAACATGAGTATGATCATGATGTAGATCCCAGTACAGAAAACTGTCTACACAAGACCCTACTCCTTACGTGTACATTTACTGTTTAACTCATTTAAAATCTCAGCTGTCAAATAAATGACTGCTGCAGTTTCCCAGACAGGCAACATAACACACTTCAGAACAAAACAAAACACACACGTACATACACACACACTTAGTCTTTAGTTCCAGGTTAACTAAATAATAATAATACTGGTAACAGGGTTTCATTAGTGATCTCAGACAAGTTTATGATATCTCCAAATATCAGAATCATCAAAGCAAATTGTTCTTAGGTTTCTTTTCAAATCTGCCCTTGAGATGAGATTTACTTCCCCGTCAACAAGGTATAATCCCTTAGGGGTATTTCTTCTGATATCCAAGATAGAGGAGGAATTTAGTGCTACCATAAGAAACTGAAGGACATTGGGTGATAGGGACAGGTTTTATGGTCTTTAAGCATAAGTCCTATTATATAATTGGCAGGCTGTTTTATTATATTCTGAGGAACCTGCCTTCCTTTTGTCCCCTCTTCCTAAAACTTGCTCATGGTCAAGGCAAGCCTGTGTAACTCCTAATCACTTTTCCCTGCCTGAGATCTATAAGGCAGCTACATTACAGTTTAAATCTGACCTCTCGTCAAGAGTCTTACTTTATTTTGACAGTCACACAATACATAAAAGTTTTATTTACCACTCTTATAGACATATAATCACTTGCTGACACAGACAACCCTATTTTTTACCTATAGAGACTTTTCAGTTATTGCGAGCTAAGAAATTTAGAATTTATCAAGATGTGTGCATGGCAGATGTTAAGTTTGGCTTTGTTCTTCTTTCCCATTATTTGGACCTGGACTAGATCCCCTCTAAACTCATGCTTCCCTGTCTCCATAACATTCGCAACTGTCTGTCAGCAAAACAGGCAGCCTGGTGAGGTAGAGATGGCTATGTTCAAGGAGAGAAAGGATGTCCACTAGGAGGAGATGTTGTAGAGAAAACTGAAGTAACAGATAGTGGTTACACTTTATCAGTGGGTCTCAAACAGTAGTATGTGTACTGCATCCATGTACATTTTTACTGCAGCTTATAACTACGAGTATATTTTATTTGTGACTTTTCTAGCAATAAAATATACTTCTGATAATACTGTAATGCATTCATATTGTTATCCTTTACTACTATGCACAGTAAAATTTATGTGCAAATGTATTTAAATTTTCACATGATTATTTTTCTTTGCTTACCATAGCAGCAGTAAGTTACAATAAAATGTCATTTTGCTTCTCTGTTGAGTCTTCAGTGAAATCAAAATATTTAATAGGTTACATATTGGGCTTCTATAGTGGAATTAGAAGGTATGACCTTTGTGTGGCTTATCCACCCAGAGACATTTTGCGTAGATATGTAAGGAGGAGTTAAAGGCTCTAAGATAGAGTAGGGAAGAGGAATCGCCACCCCCACAGACACAATACGTCTGTGAGTAAACTCTCACTAAATAACCTAACTTAGTAGCAAAATTATAAACCCCAAAAGATAGGAAATTCACTAAACATTTGGATGAAAGAATAACTAAACAGACTTCAGTATGCTACTCTTAAATCAGTGGACTGCTGTTGGAAATAAACGAATAGTTAGCTGAGGTTTGGTAACAGTTTTTATCTGGACATTTGGAGTATGATGGAATTTTGTTTGTACAACTAAGTGATAATAGCCAGCATTAGGTTTAGTAACAGTGACGGTTTTTACTATGTATAGTAGCCAGCATTAGGTTTAGTAACGGACTCTGATCCATAGCTTTAAAAGCTATAAAGGATACCTAAATTAATATATTGTTTTTCAACTATCCTGCCTGACACTTGGGGAATTTACTGGAAACACCCACTTTTTCTACTGTTACTGTTTGAATTATAAGATTCCAAGTCATAATGTTCATCAAAAAGGAAACGAACATTTTCAGATATACAATAGGGGTTACCCTTAACATAAAATATTGCTGTATGTTGTAAAAGGCAATAAATCTAAGATAACTTAAGGGTAGGCTTGGCGCTAATACGTATTGGGTTTGGGGTCTGAACAAACTTGTAGCTAACGTAAAAGCTGCAGAGTAAGAAGCAAACCTGGCTCATAATGCCCAGATACTCAAAAAAATGAGACCGTCTTAAAGACGTTCAGTCATCTGCCAGAGAATAAGAAGGTAGCCGTTCAAAAACTTTCCCCAAAAAGTGAATTGATTTGAAATACCACAGATAATTAAAATTCCTCTAGTTGCTGATTACCTTTACTAGGTTAGGCTCTAAAGTTGTAAGAATACTGTTTTAAATAAACACCATCCAAATGCATGTTATCTTTCCAAGAAATCTCCCAGGGAACCTATATGCTAATGGAAACCATGTTACCATTCTGACACATTTTCTATGTTCTTCTGAACTACTTTGCTAGTAGTTAAATAAATAAAAAATAAATAAATAAGTAAACCTCACTAAATAACCCACATTACTTTTTGCACTAAAAAGGTATTACTCAGTTTGATGAATACCTCATTTCCCAGATACAGATATTTGCTTATTTATAAAAGCCAGGTCCATGCAAACAATAAAAAGTTGCCAACAATATTTTGGGCTGTCAGGTTAGACTATAGACCTGAGTCCAGTCTTAGCCACATGGATGTTAATGTGCCACCTTCTCCAGGTAATTCCAAAGAGCTGTCGAAATTCCTTAAGTAACAGCAGCATCATAGTGTGTGTGTGTGTGTGTGTGTGTGTGTGTGTATACACATATATACATATATGTATAAATATATATAAAATGTTTGTGTGTGTTTGTGAGATAACTACTTTGAAGGCCACAGATAATTTAAAGTCTGGTATGTCTATTTAAAATGAAGTTACATTATTTTATATTATATGTTGGGTGTTTCTTACATTACTTTTGTTTCAAAATTAACAATTCTATAGTTTCTTTCAAAATAATCCAGTTGCTTTTCATCTGATATATTTCATAACTATATTGTGAGCCTAAAATTATAAAATAGAATAATTGAATCTTCCCTTTTTTCCCCTATTTTTAAGACTACAACCAAATCACAGTTAAATCCAGCATTTGAAGATGCCTGGAGCAGCAGTGATGAAGATGGATGAATATCAATCCTTAGTACTTTTGTGTCTCTATTGATGAAGCTTTTGAAATGGGACTTTTTTTTTTTAACTCTCCAGTGACAGCTAAATTAGCCTTGAATTTGGATGATTTTTTTCCCCATGTTTTAAAGTGAGGTAGTATTTGCATGACTATATAGTTGACTTCTCTACAGTTGTCAAAACATGTCTCCTTGATCCCAGGTGCCGTGGCCTGGGCAACCCCTCTTGCCACAGCATAAGGAGACAGGTCACAGCACCCCATGTGGGACCTTCAGCAGATTGTGTGAACCATAAATGCAGTCTCAGAGGATGGGCAAGTGGAGGTTTCAGCACTGACTTTCTCCTAATGGGCTGTACACGGTTCATTTTCACTCTCAAGAATGATTTTACTGAAGATGATTACATCAAAAATAATAGTTGAAAATTTAGCCTCAGAATGTTTTAGTTCTTATTCATGTATTCAATTTTTGTAATGATTTCATTTAGTTGACCATTGTCTAGATATATGTTAAATATTTTTGGACTCAAACCAAAAAGGACTCAATCCAGAAGTTTTTAACTTGAGGAAAATCCCATGTTTCCTTTATTTGAATGTGTCATATGGCAGCTTGTACTCATGCTTGAACTTCCTTTCTGTGAATCTCCTTAAGAGTCAACTAAGTCCTATTTCATTCAATGAAGCAGAAAATGTCCTGGCAGGGAATCTGGCTTAAACATGAAATGTTGTCATAAAATTGTTATCTTATTGTCTAGTCTTCTTCTGTCCTAATCTACAAGTGATTATCATGAAGCTAATCTTATATTCCCTTTCTTGATTATTATCAGCAGGAGACTAGTAAGAGAAATTTCTGGAGCTTGAATACCAAGTATACAGTTGTTGAGTTTTTTAAGTGTGTAAATTTTAGGCCTCATATCAGACCTTTCAGGCCAAATGTTTTCCATTCATTTACTTTATAGTTGATTTTCTTAAGCCCTGACCATTTCCCTGTCACTTTTTTCCTCCTTGGTGAGGATGCTTATGACTTTTGAGAATGGTATTGAAATTGGAAATTGTTTTTTTTTAATTTTAAGAAAATGTCTCCTCCAAACTGCAAATAACTATATTACTTCTTTCTAATTATGTAAATACACATGCTTATAGTAAATAATTCAAGAAACATAAAAACTTATAAAAGAATATAATGGTCACCTGGAATGATACCACGCTAAGATAATCATTACTAACATTTTGGTAGCCTTTCTTCCTGCGTCTCCTTATGACACACATAATTTTGCATAATGAGATGTTCAGCATGCTGTTGTCACGTAAACTCCTCCCACATCAGCACCTCCTACCCCATCTCTTACCACCCCTGCCACAATCCAAGTTATTAACCAAGTGTGTGTTCTTGCACGTTACAATCCTATATGGACCTATGTAGACATAAGTGGGGAAGTATTTTTATTTTGCAAAAATGGGATATACATGTTCTGTCTTGATTTTTTTTTTCAGTATAGCTCATAGAAACCCCTCTGTGTCATTTGGTATAAGTGAGTGTATTGATTATATTATTTTATGTATTCTTGAAACTCTGGCATTTGAGGCCTTGATCCTGGCAACACTGCCCCTCCCAGGACTAGCTCATTCCTAGAGATAACAAAGGACTCCCCTGGGAGCATGCCTTTGATATACCAACCAACCAGTCTGCAGTCCACACCCCCAACAATCTTCTTTGTCAAACTCTCACACACCAAGCCAGTATTACCCCTGCCTTAAATCACCCCAGGGCCAGGTACCAGGCAACTAAGAAGCACCCTATAGCCCAGAGTCTACTGAAATTATTCATTCTATCCAATCCTACTAAGTGGACCTACCCTGCTTCACCCATTCCTTCCCACAATAACCCCAATAAAGGCTCTGGGCCATCCTCTGCCCTCTCCCTCTGCCTCCTGACCCACCCTGGTCCTTCCGCCTATGGCCCTGCATGGCATGGTGTGCTGTGCCTCCTGGTGCTAGGCATCTGTGAGCATAAACTACTTCTTTCATGACAGTCATTTCTATGTCTGTGTGTCTTCACCATACCTGATTAGAACAAATCCCAGGTAAAAATCTTAACACATTTGGCAAAGTGAGCTGTGTGGTTTCACACTAGATGGAGATATGTCCTTAATCTGCTCTTGGCTTACTAACTGGATCCAGCAGTCGGTAGCCACTGCCTGAAAGGGCAGCCCTGGTTGTTGGCACACTTGCTGCTTGCTGACTGTTGTGCTGTTTTCTGTCAGGTATTGCCATGATTTCCCAACCTAAAGGGGGCACTGACCATATTTCCCCACCTTGGTAGATGCCCAGGGTCCAAGATAGAACCCCTAGGGGTGTATATACATCTCAAAAAGTTCTCTCCAAAGGGGCTGCGGAGTGACTTTCCTCCTAGGGCTATGGGAGTCTAATTCACTGACCAGGCAGCACTGACAAGCAGTGGGGCCATCTGAGTCATTCAGATGAAAGTAGCTAATGTCTGGGACGTTACATGCTCCTGGAGGTACTTGTACCATCAACCACTTAGCTTTTCCCTTCTGAGCTTTTCTGAGTCAAATTCTGAACTGTTCTTCAGAGAGTAGGAGATGGCTCTGCCTGAACATGCGTGCTGAGGCCATTTGTGGGTTCTGTTTGACGGCCGCCTCAGGAGATCACAGTTCCCCACAAATGTTACTGTCCAGGTCACAACCTTCTCTGCTGTTCTGCCTGCTGCTATCTCGAGCGACTTGTTCCTCAGCCCAGTGGAGTCTAAGAGGTCCTATCCCAGGAGACCACTAGCTCAATGTTTAATGAAAAAGAGGAGGACAGGAAGGGAGCATCTGGTTCTAGTACCCCCACAAACTGTGAAGAGATGATGCAATTAATAAAAACTGGAAAACACCTAATCCTCCATGCACACGGGCTCTCTTAAAAAAGGTGCTGCTTATCAGCAGGCAAAGGGTCTCACGCTCAAAACAACAAATGTGAAAGATAAAGCTGATGCCACCATTGCTGTCCTAGATGTAGACCCTAGCCCTCTAAGGTTCATGGGGACACCCTAGAGATTGGGTGCTGCCACTCTCAGCAGAGGCAACTTGGGACCATCAGGAGCTTATCAGGTAAACATCCAAAAGAAAAAAAATAGGAAAAGTTTAGTTGCCTAGAAATACAAACCATTCGAAAAGATTTTGTTTTAAAAAGTTGGGGTGTGAGGAAAGGACAGATTATTCTGTGGACTGGGGCCTTCCCAGGGAGAGGTCGCCTGGAGGCACCTGGCCCCTTCAGCCTGCCAGCTTTTCCTCTTATCAGCCAGAAAAAGAAAGTAAAGACTGTGCCTTCAGGGGGCAAAAGCCTGAAACAGGAAGGAAATAAAGGAAAAAAGATTGCCAGGTTAGGTGGCTAAATGCCCAAGGAAAAAAACTGGAACTTGAAATCTCAGGTACTAAGCAAATGCCAGTCTAGCAAACATAATACTGATTCTAGATTACTTACTGGTTTAAAGACAAAAATAAAGCAGACCTTAGGTGTGGGGGAGAAAATAAAAGGTAATGAAATAATATATTCATATATATATATAACAGTTTTATCATTCGGTCCAATTGGAAATCCATAATTTATATGCTAAATTAATCTACTAAAGAATTTATATGAAAAAGATGAAAAGGGCATCTTGTGGATTCCTACAGCTGTGGTCTCATCCACTGGGGCTCCTATACCCAATATCCAGTATTACTAAAGTTACTGATTCTATTCAATCAACAAACATTAAATATTTTGCTCTTGTAGATTTGGCTAATGTGTTCTGTTCAGTGCCTATTTCAACAACCTCTCAGCTGCCTTTACCTCCAAGAGGTAAAATACACCTTTTCCAGGCTACCCATCGGGTACCTGCCATCACAGTCTTTGCAGACCAGATCTCAACTACGTCCACCTTTTCTCCAGGAGCAGAGGTATGACATTACATTGATGACATTCTCCTCCAAGAAGACTCATTTGATAACACTCATTTAGGATATACAGGTCCAACATCTTTTCGAACTTGGGGGTTCTGATGGCAACATACGCTTTATTTACAAATTTTACCTTCAGATTAAAATCAACAGGCACTCCTGTTAGTGCCATCAAGGGCTCCTTCACTAAAGAGACTGGCAACCTCTTGTCATGCCTCCTGGAGTCTCCAGATCTTGCCAATGACTTCTAATGCAAGAAACTGCCCCTCTCATGAGCTTCAGAATATACTGCATTAAAACAAACAAAAAAAAGACCCGCTGGGCTCTCCGGAAAATAGAGGCTCTTACAGACCCTAAGCCTATGACCTTCCATTCCCAGCTGCCTGCTAAGCCTCAGATCATAGAAACAGCACACCAGAAACTTAGCATAGCTCCCCAGGCCTCCTTAAGACAGGATAGAACCAAACCTGGGCTCTCTGGCATATTCCACCTGCAGGAGGAGGTGGCTTCCCCTGTCCACAGTCCCTTGCCAGATGCCGTGATGCTGGAGAATGTCATCCCTCCCCCAAACCACTTGGCTACCTGGGAAGCCACTTGGGACTAGCTGCAGGAACAGCAATGGGAGTACCTGGACTATGCAAATCCGCTGCTAACCGTCATACATGATGGAGCTCCGTGGAATGTTGCTGCTTTCCATCTGTTAGCCAGGACATCCCTAATAAAAGACAAGACTCAAGAAACAACACAACACTTGGCCAAACTTCAGGCAGTCATCTTAGTGCTGGCCGCTCTGGCCAACAAGTAGCCCTGTCTTCACGTTTATTATAAACTGTTGGGCCATTGGCTAAAAGTTTTCCCTTTCAGAGAGAAAAAGAACTCTGGGACCCTCTTGCCTCACAGATATCCAAAATATAAATCAAAATCACACATCTCCACTTATACTAAGGCCACAGTACACAGCCTTACCAGACACTTCATATTACTTTCGGAGTTACAGACATTACTGTTAATAACCAAGACACATTTTACTTCTCAAAATACACAATGCTAGTCTCTTGGAAAAGAGATTCAATAGAACTTTCATGTTCCTAATAGGTCTCAAATAGCTGATTTAATTAAGAGACATAATGGTCTTCTCAAATGACTCCTTTTCAACTTCCGGTCAGGTAAATGGACCCCTAAATGGTCTTTCTTGCTCCAGGCCTTAGTCTCTCTTAATTCAAGTCCCCTTGGCCAATTTACACCTCACACCAACTTTAAGAACTTTCTCATCACCCTTTGTTATATTTAAAGGAGGAGGTGCATTGTCTTCATGTATATAAAGACTCATTGTAGGGACTGGCACTGCTTGGCAAAAGCCATGCTGTGGTAGGCGCCCCACATATAAAGGAGGAAGATGGGACATGGATGTTAGCTCAGGGCCAGTCTTCCTCAGCAAAAAGAGGAGGATTGGCAGTAGTTAGTCAGAGCTAATCTTCCTCACACACACACACACACACACACAAAAAGACATTACATATGAGGCACTTTTTATAATGCCTTCCCCATCTTTATAAGTTTTTTATCATTCCCCCATCCCAGGAGGGCTGTAGGCCAGATCAAGGGCGCATACTCTCCTGGGACCCATTAACCAGATCGACCATGGACCAGACAGCTGCTCGTCTGATATGGGATCCATTTGAGCTTAAACTTCCACCAAAAAACAAAAAACGCTGTCAGATGCATTTACATACCTTTCTGTTGACTGTTGGTCTTATTACTGCTGATCTGGATGCTTTCATGAATTTACAATCTGGAGGCCCAAATCCTCTCAATAAGCTATTGTTTCAACCAAACATGGCCAATGCTGAGACCCACATCACCTCGAGTGGGTACCCTCTTGGAAAGGATACTCTAGTCCCACATCCCAGATGATATCACACCAATGCACGACCTCAACGTTGGAGATGACATCACCCTGGACACTAAAACCTTGGCCCCAGCAATGCCCATGGCCTCCTCTCCTAAGGCACAGATTGGACCCGAGACAGTTTTGCTTTTCTCCCTTTGATATTAGGGATCCCATTACACTTCTGAGCTTACTGTCTGCTTACTCCATGATCCTGCTGTACTCCTTGTTCTCTGTCAAAAGGCATACCCTACACTCCCTGCCTTAAGGGAATCTGATAGAGGTTACTTCTATCTGTACCATTCTAAATATTACTGGAGATTATTGCTTTCCCTGGAGTCCCCTGCCTCATATCAGTCAAATCGTTCAACCCTCTGGGGAGAGGACCCCCTACTTCCCAAGGCCTTTTCCCACTCTCACCCGGGGTCTCCTACCATGACCACTGCAACCACTCTTTCCCCTTGGTTACACACAACACCATTAACCTTTACATTTACTTTACTAACATATCATTTCATATCCTCCAACAAAATAACTGCTGGACTTGCCACCTTGATATATATATAGAACATATTTTTAATACACTTTACAACTCCACAAAGATATTGTTAGAAACTCTAAGAATTTCAGTTCTGTTTTCTTCGTTAATGTTATATGAATAGAAAATCTAGTTATAGGATGGCCTACAGGGACTCCTCTACTTGTATTCCTCCTTTCTACTTTCATAGTAAAATGTTTTCTACACTGTTTAGGGCAGCTGATGCCCTACTCTTTAAGTCTCCACTAGTGTCACCCCAAAGACTCCTTAAATGAGGCCCAAGCATCACAGAAAATGACTACATTTTCGTATTTTTTGTATTCTTGATACGCTGGCATTTAGGGCCTTGATCCTGGTGACACTGCCCCTCCTGGGACTAACTAATTCCCAGGGATAGCAAATGACTCCACTGGGAGTAAACTTTTGATACACAAACCAACCAGTCCACAGTGCACACCCCAACATCTCCTTTATCAAACTCTCACACACCAAGCCGATATTCTCCCTGCCCTCAATCACTCCAAGGCCAGGAATCAGATAAACAGAGACCACCCCTATAGCCCAGAGCCCACCAAAATTATTCAAACTATCCAATCCTAAATTTACTCAGTGTACTTACGCTTCCTCGGCCATTCCTTCCCATAAAAACCTCAATAAAGTCTCTGAGCCATGTTCTGTCCTCTGCCTGCCTGTCTCTTGACCCACCCTGGTCCCTCCCCCTGTGGCCCTGCATGGGACCGTGTGCCGTGCCTCCTGGTTCTAGGGATCTGTGAGTATAAACTTTATCCTTCATGACAATCATTTCCATGTCTGCATGACTCAGAACAAATCCCAGGTACAAATTTTAACACACTAAATCATTATTTCTATTAACTGCACAATACTCCATCTTGTGTATGTACCACAATTTTTTTCCAGCCAGGCCCCTGTTTAGGGCCACACGTACAGTAGTGAAGATTGTGACGTGCACTATATTTTCCTTAGGTGATCTATTTGGGTGATACACTTTAGTCATTGAATGTGATCTTTTCCTCTGGCACAGGAAATGATAATTTTGCTGAGTATAGGATTCTTGGGTTGTAGTCCTTTTCTTTCATTAGTCTGTAACTATTATCTCCACTTTCTTCCAGCTTTCATTATTGCAGATGAGAATTCCAAAAACAGTTTTATTTGTTTTCCCTTTGTAGGAAACTCATTTTTTATAGCTGGAAGCTTGTCAACTGTGAGATTTTTTTCTCTTTATCATTAGAGTTACTTAATTTTATCAAGATATCTGGTGTCTCCCTGCCCACCCCATCCCCATCCCTTCCTGGACCTCTTGTGAGCTCTTTCAATCTGAAGCCTCAAGTCTTATCTCAGCTCAGGGATATTTTCTTCTAATATTTGTTTAAAAGTTGCTTCTCCTCTGTCTTTTCTTCTTCTCTGCATCACCTAGTAATTGCATGTAAAGTCTACTTTGATCTCTCCTTCGTAGTCTTATCTTTTTCTTCCTGCTTGCCTTTTTCTTTTAATTCTAGAACAATGCTTGGCAGGTAGTAGGTGTTCAATAAATACTTGCTTTGTTGTTTCTGTCCCATACTTTGAAATTTTGCACTTGATCCGCTAGGTCACTAATTCAGGCCTGACTATGATCATCAGGAGAGACTTTTTAACTATTGTTTTATTCTCCTTCCCACCCTAAACTTTGTTTTGTTTTTAAACACTTGCAGAAATATATTGGAGAAATATAAGAGGTCTACAGAGGCTTCCACTTGAAACTTTTTAAAAACTGTTTTATTCAGTTGATATTTGTCCAGCCCTATGACAGTATATATCAATGACCTCATTACAAAGGTAATGGTCACCTGTGACTTCTCTCCAATGCCTTTACGTTTTGCAGATTTTCCTTCCACAGTGTCTTGGTTAACAGTATGCATCTTTTAGTCATGTAAGATGCTTGTATCTTGCCTTTTTCAAAGGACACTTATGCCAGTAGTTTACCTCACCTCAAACTGACCCCAGTTTTAAGTAATGACATTCATGGCACATTCATGAAATGCCTCGTTTTAAAAAATATATAGAAACAATAAATGCACGTGTTTTATTGACATATCCCTAAACCTGTGTTTAACAGCAAGCCTGAAAATAATATTATTGATAAGCTTTTATATTTCCTACCAAGACTTTTCTTTACAATCAATTAAGGAAACACCTTAATAGAGAAAGAAGTCTTCTCTTCAAGTGAAGGATTCTTTCTGTTCAGTTTATACCAAAAAAGCCCCTTTTAAACTAAAAACCTTTAAAGAAAGCTCTGAAGACAAACCCTTAAATTGTACCAATTTTATTAACAGATAAAAATAACTTCAAAATGAAGACTCTTCAGTAAGGGACACAAAGGTATGTAGAGACTACTATTGGTGAGACACCAGCAAACAAAAACTTTTAGCTCTGTTATTTAAAATCTGGATGAGACAAAAATAGAAAAAGCCTGTCTCCACAAACTAACCTCAATTATCGTTCAAAGAAATGTCACCATCTCACAATGGAAAGAAACCCCTCAAATTAGATCTTAAACTAATGGCTGCATAGTTCTAACTCAGAACTATTTCATTACTGTTCAGTTATATACCAATACTTGATTATTTCTATAACAATGATATAACTACTGAAGATTAGAAAAGCTAAAGATATTTCTGTAAGTTATAATTTTTATAAAACAAATACATTGATAAATTCCCCTTTTTTTAACTGTTTTCTCTATATTCAGATGCTATTTACTGAGCCTGAATTTAAAAACTCTTGAGTATCATTAAAATAGCAAACTTAAAATCAGTCAAACCTTATCAGAAATGAACCTGGCAAAAAACCTGGCATCCTGGGGATTTTTGCCTTTCAAAAAGTATAGCAGGGAAAGCTAATTACAGAAAGGAAAATGATCACTTTGTTTTGTATTATGATGAAGAGTCCGCACATCTGAAAGTTAAATCTAATGCTAGGATAGAGTTGGTTCTTCTGTTTTAACTCTGGGAAAATATTAAACTCAGGGGACATATCTAACAGCTCAATCACGAATATGGCTTTTCTTCTTTCCAAAGAACACGTACAGCCTGTGCTGCCTGGAATCACTGTACTAAACCTTGGTGCCTAGAATGAATTACAAGTCACTGATTGTAATGCAAGCTTGTCTATCTTACTAGCTGTGTCAGCAACATCCTCAAATACAGGAGCATAGTTCTTTCGCAGATTTCTACACACAGAGAATTAAGAGAGATCACAACACAGTCGTTTGTTTTACTATTTCCCTTGGTTTTTTCTATTTTTTAATTGTCCAATTAAAAAAAAAGCAGAAAGTGAGCTAGACGGCAGCAAAAGAACTATGCTCCTGTATTTGAGGATGTTGCTGCCTTTGTGGCAAGAGTTAGCAACAGCACTAAATTAGGGCCTGTTAACACCTTTCTGTTCAAGCACCAGCAGAAGCAAGAGAGCTACCATTTCCCGGGTGGCTCACACTCAGCTCTCCAGCTTCTCTTCCCCCCGTACAGAGGCATCATCCACTGTTCTGTGAATGTGTAAGCATACTGTGAAAGCTGCGCTAACGTGAGGAAATAATATTCCTAATAAGACTTTGTGAATTGAACTATTAACTATTTTTATCGTACTAATTTAATGTTTTCTACATATATTATATGTGAAAAATTTTGTCAGAATTTCAGTAATTACTGTGAAAAAAAGGTATTAAAAATAACTCAGTGACAATCATTATAACATTAAAAAACAAGCGTAATGGTTTCATAAAGAAATAAATAATAAACAATAGACTGGAAATCAAAAAACCTGAGTCTTAATCTTAGTTTTACTACCAAGTAAACAAGTGAATTCGAATAATATTTTTTTAATTTCTTTTTCTCATTAGCTAAAAAAAAGGAAGGCGGTAGAAAACTGGAATATAAAATTGTTAAATTCATTCCTGCTCCAAAACCACACATTGTAATATTTAGAAAGCATTTAAAAATGGTATTCACTGTATGAAATACATAAATAAGTAGAGGTTTATATTTAAGATTAATTGAAGGCAAAGGTGGTGTCTTTATAAAAGTTTAATGAGAGCCAGCCCTGACGGCCTAAGGGTTAGAGTTTGGTGTGCTCTGCTTCAGTGGTGCGGGTTCAGTTCTCAGGTGTGGAACCATACCAGTTGCCTGTCAGTAGCCATGCTGTGGCAGCAGCTCACATAGAAGAACTAGAAGAATTTACAACTATACACAACTATGTACTGGGGCTTGTGGGGGCAGAAAGGAAGAAAAAAGGAGGAAGATTGGCAACAGATGTTAGCTTAGCGCAAATCTTCCCCTGCAAGAAAAAAGAAAAGTCTCATGAATTATCTTATACTGAATGAAAACTCAAATTCTAATGGAATGAACATGCTGTTTTGCCTAAAACTTTTTTTTTTTTGAGGAAGATTAGCCCTGAGCTAACTACTGCCAATCCTCCTCTTTTTGCTGAGGAAGACTGGCCCTGAGCTAACATCCATGCCCATCTTCTTCTACTAAACTAAAACTTTTAAAGTTTCCATCCAAATTATTATGGAACGGCCACTGATTAGGTGTTTGATTTATCAAGTTACTTAGTCTCCCTGAGCTACTTTCTTCATTTGTGGAAAGGGAATAAAATACACCCTACAGAGTTGTAAGGATAAATGAAATAAAGTTCTGACATATAAGAATTGTTCCGCTAATAGAATTCTTATTACTTAAAATCTCAAGATTATTGGGCTCTGAGCTCTTATCAAAATTCTCTCAAATTTCACCTCCTCAGGACATGGTCTGCTTATTTATTTTGTCCTTCTCTCTCCTCTAGAATGTACACAGTATGAGGGCAGGGATTTTGTCTATTTTGTTTACTGCTGCATCCTCAGCACCTAGAACACTGCTTGGCAAATAGAAGATGCAAAAAATATATCTCGTATGTATACTGAATTAATTAGTGAACGACATCATTACCAAGCACTTAACCGCGAAACAACAATTCTACTCACAATTTGCAAATGATAAAGTGCTTAATTGATTGTGTTATTTTGTAATTTACTATGTACAAAGTTTTAAGAGTTATTCAATATTAGTTACTAACAGGTTTGACATTAATCTCGTAGTCTTTCTTCTCACAAAATGGCGAAGGGTCCTATTCTCAGGGTTGCTATTGGCCTGTACAGCCAACATAGATCCTCCCTGAATCTTTCAGAGGGCTGTTGCTGTACTGGGGACTTACCTTGTGAATCTCAATAGTTGAACAAAATTAGGGGAGCTTTATGAAACCTCGAGTTCAGATTTCTCTATGTGGTCTTCTCCAGCTCTAGCCCACTCCCACCTGGTAACACTATGGTTGGACTGAATTTCTCCATTGCCTTTGGTTCCAAGTTCTGATCTTTCTTCTCTTGTGTCCCCCTACTATGGAAAAAGGACAAATATTTCTGGAAATTTTATACATTTCAGGTCATTGATTATCTTTGTACTCAGGAGGAATGCAGGAAAGGCAAGATGAGGACTCACAATCTCACATGCTCATAAAGGGCAAGAAAACATGGTAAATGAGTGAAGGGGTGGGGGTAACAAGAATCAAATATGAGAATTATCATCATATCCTTGATTGTACTTTGGTACAAGCATGTGACATAAATATACAGTATTAGGGATTAAATTTTATGATGTAACATTCAAATAACAAATTAAAAATAAGTATTTTGGTTATTGTGTTTTTCTTCTATAATTCATTATTTTTTTATCTTGAACCAGAGAAATGTGACATTTTTCTTCTGCGTCATCTGGGAGCAATATTAATTTTATTCAAATTAATAATGTAAAACTTTTTCACAGATGTGGTTTTTCCAAAACATAGATTCCTTGCTCAATTTTATTGCATATTTAAAATATCTGAGTTATTTACAGAATTCAGTTCATGGTTAGTTTTCAGGACTACACTTCAGTATGCTAACTTCCACTTTTTAGCTCTTTATTCATATTATCAATATTAGTTAAGAAAAGGAAAATTTATCCAAGTTAGTCCATTTTTATAAATTTTGAAATCAAATAACTTTTTTAGAATTCAATTCTTAGTTCCACAAGGGGTAGTCACCACTTAAATTTCTGGAAAATGATGTCTGCATATGAAAGTAGGCTAGATTTTTCCTGGTTAAGTGAGTTTCCCAAAGGCACAATTTGGTTAGAAATTAGATGAATAAAATGAATGCTTCATTTGTGTAACTGGTTGTGAACACACTTGTAGAGAAATAGAGTGTATATAAGGTCAACCAGAGATCCAATCTGACTAAATCTTCACTAATGAGTTCAGCTAACACTTTCTTTAGATAACAAAAACCAATTTCTTATAAACATCCAAAGAAAAATCTCTTTAGTCTCACACTGCCTCTATTGTGCATACAACTCATTAAGTATTGTTCAAAGCACAGCAGCACATCCATCTCATAGTATTCATTGCCACCTTCATGACATGTTCTCTTGCTTTCAGTTAAATGTGATTCCCACTGAATTATGAAATAAACATACGTTGTATGACTTGTGCAAATTGCCAGCATGGGTTTAAGTTTTGTAAAACAAGCCCAGTCTTAGCACTGACTTGGTGGAGCACATCCCGCAGCCGTTTACCCACTTCACTCAACACACAAAAATAATCTCCTGATGTGGCCATCACTGGCACAACGTTCAAAAGCTATTCAAATACTTAAAACCTTCCAGGCACCACAAATGACTGTAGCTAACCCGGTGATACATATATCTTATATCTATACTCTCATAGGCTGGAGGGGAAAAACTATAAATGATTTAACATTTTCATGCAAATTTGTACTATAAGTCCCTTCACTCTAGTTTCAACATGCTAAGAAATATTTTACCTGGTTAAACTTTTATTTGCAAATGCTGGTTTCTGCTGAGGATGCAATTTCTGCTGCAATCGCCCTTTCTATAAACCCATCATTGGTGAAAGGTTTTCATGCCAAGAAAATTTTGTTTACTTAACACATGTTACACCATTGTCACTGCTGTAATTCCCCTTGTGTTCAGTCCATTAAGTTTTTTCCTTGTTTGTCATTAACATGTCTTTGCTATTCTGGTTATAATTCTTATTGCTGTTGGTTTCATAACAGCTTCTTAAGTCATGTGTGATAGTCGTGTAGGAACAGTCTCTACTTCCACAATACGCTCTTCTCCTTCTCTTGAAACACATGGCTGTGTCAGTCTTCCATTTTCCTGTTTTTACTGGAGAGAAAAACAGTATGATGTGATAATAAAAGGCAACTCCTAGTTAGAGAAACAAGGTAGTGGTGGGAATTGTGATAAACTGGAGAATACCCGCCCAATGGCAGCAGCTTTTAAGAATTAGATCAGGTTTCCCTAAAAACCCAAAATAACTTAGCTTAAATAAAATATAAATGCTTTTCTTTTGATAAAAGTCCAGAAGGCGGTCCTCAGCTGGTATGCTAGTTCCAAGAGCACTAGGAAACTAGGCACTAGCTTTATCTTACTGCTCTTGCACCCTCTGTCAGCAGCTGCCCTCTTGTGATTCAACGTGATTGCTCCAGCCATTACATGCACATTCCACCCAACAAGAAAAACAAAAAGGAAGAAGATGGCATGCTCCCTCCCTTTGAGGACCCTTCTGAGAAGTTTCACACACCACTTTCACTGACATTCTATCGCTAGAACTCCTGGTCACACCTAACTGAAAAGGAAGCCGCGTCTTTTTTGTTTTTTTAAAGACTTTATTTTTCCTTTTTCTCCCCAAAGCCCCCCGGTACATAGTTGTATGTTTTTAGTTGTGGGTCCTTCTAGTTGTAGCATGTGGGATGCCGCCTCAGCAAGGCTTGATGAGCAGTGCCATGTCCACGCCTAGGATCTGAACTGGCAAAACCCTGGGCCGCCAAAGTGGAGCACGCGAACCCAACCACTCAGCCACAGGGCCGGCACTGGAAGCTGGGTCTTTAAGTGACCATGTATTTAGCCAAAAACTGGGAGATCAATTACTGTTGACCAAAAAAAAAAAGATACGGGAGAACAACTATACATATAGAGAAGATTAGCATGGCCCTTGTGCAAGGACAACACACAAATTTGTGAAGCATTCCATGTTCAAAAAGAAGAAGAAGAAGAAGAGGAAGGGGCCAGCCTGATGGCCAAGTGGTTAAATTTGCACGCTCTGTTTCAGTGGCCCGGGGTTCGCAGGTTCAGATCCTGGGCACAGACCTACACACCACTCGTCAAGCCATTCTGTGGCAGCAGCCCACATTGAAGAACTAGAATGACCTATAACTAGGATATACAACTATGCACTGGGGCTTTGGAGAGGAAAAAAAAAAAAAGAAATGAAATGATTCAAGATAAACCAACAGCCCGTGTTGCTCAGGGAACTAAAACAGCTTGGCAATTAAACCAATCTAGAAAACAATTTCTAGGTATATGTCATGATTATAAAACTTTTATTAATTCAACAAGTTTTGTTTTTTTCCTTAAAGATTGGTACCGGAGCTAACAACTGTTGCCAATCTTCTTTTTTTGTCTTTTTCCTTCTTTCTTCTTCTTCTCCTCAAAGCCCCCCAGTACATAGTTGTATATTCTAGTTGTGAGTGCCTCTGGTTGTGCTACACGGGACGCCGCCTCAGCATGGCCTGATGAGCAGTGCCATGTCTGGCCCAGGATCTGAACTGGCAAAACCCTGGGCCGCCGAAGCAGAACGCGAGAACTTAACCACTCGGCCACAGGGCCAGGCCCTAATTCAACAAGTTTTATTGAGGACCTTGTAAATGCCAAGCTTTATCTCCAAATTTTTATCACAAAATATCCAGAGCCAAAGAGCTCCATTCTCAGCCCCGTTTTGTTCAGTAGCAGATCCTGAATAAGGACATTAATGGCAGTAGTGATATTTGCAGATGACACTAAGCTAGGAGGGATGACAGATATGGATGACAGACATAGGATCCAAAATTACTTCAACAGCTTGGAATGAATCATATGCCAAATTCAACCAATTCAAATTGAAAATGTCAAATCCTACATTGAGGACCTAAGGCAGACACCGTTCTTTGTCTACTCAATATCTATTCCCCCTTCCTTCTTCCCGATAAACCCATGTTCTGCTTGGGGAATCAATGTATCCAGCTAAATACTCACTTTTCCCACATCCTTTACAATTTAGAATGGCCAGGTGACACCCTTCTGGTTGAGACACAGTAGTAGAAGTCTACAAGGAGTTCTCTGGGAAGCTTTTGCATTTCTGAAGAGGCAGAGACAACTGGCATCTCCCTTTCTTTTTCTCCCTTCATCCTGCCTTCACTATCAGCTGTGATATTTGAGTTGTGGCCCTAGGGGACAATCACACAAGAAAGGCCAAGAGAATGGCAAAATAAAATGGTTTGACATTGTTAGGTCACTGAACGAACATCGCACCAGCAATTTTCATCTCTGCTCTTCTTATCGTGTGAGAAAAATAACCCCCTATCTATTTAAGCCTCTCTTTAGGCTGTCTGTTACTTGCAGCAGAATGCATTCTTGACACGAGCCTCAAACACCAATTGCAAAATGAGGTAAACTTCACAACTATGAAGCAAAATCTGGTGCTTAACTAGAAACCTAATACAACAAGCCAGCATTCTGTTAATTTACCTTAATAGACATATAATATTCACAAACAAGGGAAAATCATTTCACCTGTAGTATTGTGGTTGGTTTCTAATTCCTTGCAATACTCACATTTCCATCATGGCAGTCACATGAAAATGAGTCATATGAAAGTCACGTGAAAATGGCCAAAGGGACCAGGAATCATTTAACTCAGAGAAAAGGCGGCCTGCTATGGACATGACAACTATCTTTTAAAATCTGAAGAACAGTCCTACAGTATAAAGGTCAGATGTATCTGTGGCTCTAAAAGGCAAATCAAAAAACAAAGGGAAGCAGAGATGCTTTTGTTTAATATAGGGAAGAGTTTTAAAGCTAGCATTTTTCAAGAAGATATTTTGATCAACATTGTTAAAAAGCTGGTGTGTTTCTTTAATATTTAATATAAGTATATTTAACATAAAGCCTGTTGTACTGTTTTGTATTTATATACTCTCCTCTCTCTTTCCTCCTAACTACTCTCCTTAGAACTGTCAGCAAATCAATGAGTTACTCAAAACAAGCTTGCCTTCAAATTAACATTTTTAAGACGTTTTTGCATTTTTACGATTGGGCTTAAAATTAACAGTAAATTTGCAAATTTGGAGGCTTGTTTTATTTAATACAGTGAATTGATCTTATAAATCTTGTTATTCTACTTGTAAATCTAGTAAATTTTATGTAAGCATAGCATATTCAATAAACTAAAGTTAAAAATATCAACTTCTCTTTCTTTTTTTATTGAGATATAGTTCACATACCATTAAAAAAAAATCACCCTTTTAAAGCATACAATTCAGTGTGTTTTAGTATATTTTCAAAGTTGTGCAAGCATCACCACTAATTCCAGAACATTTTCAACACCTCAAAAGGAAACCCCATGCCCATTAGCAGTCACTTCCCATATTCCCCCCAAAATTCCTAGCCCTAGGCAACCTCTATAGAGTCTGTCTCTGTAGATTTTCCTCTTCTGGACATTTCATATGAATGGATCCTACTATATGTGGTCCTTAGTGACAAGCTTCTTTTAATCAGAAAAATGTTTTCAAGATGCATTCATGATGTAGCACGTATCAGTACTTCATTCCTTATTCACTGACAAATAATATTCCATTGAATGGCTATACCATATTATATCTATCAACTTATTAGTTGATGGTCATTTGGATTATTTCCATTTTTGGTTATTATGAGTAACGGTACTATGAACATCTGTGTATACGTTTTTATGTGAATATATGTTTTCAATTCTCTTGGTTGTATATCTAGAAGTGGAATTGCTAGGTCATATGTCAACTCTGTGTTTTACTTTTTGAAGACCTACTGAACTGCTTTACAAAGTGCCTACACCACTTTACATTCCCACCAGCAATGTATGAGAGTTCTAATTTCAATTTCTCCACATTCTTGCCAATATTTGTTACTGTCTGTCTTTTTTATTACAGCCATATTAGTGTGAAGTGGTATCTCACTGTAGAACTCAGTTTCTCTTAAACCATAAGTCCTATTGACAAACATATTCAAATTCCTTTAAACTACATTGATAATTTTAATATTTGATGTTTTTAAGCGCTCCAAATGCCTTATCAGACAAATGAATATGCAAAACTTCCAAAAATTTAAACTCATCAATCTAATAAATTAAACCTATAAATACAATAAAACTTAACTTCTCATTTCAAGCATTTAATACTGATTATAAACATTTAAAATGTTTATATCTTTCATTTTTAAATCACGAATCTGAATTCAATTATACAATTCAAAATGGAATCTGAATGGAATAAACCTAATCTGTCAAATTCTCTGATATGCCCGATTCCCATAAACATCACTAAGATTTTAAACCCTAAACACTCATAAGTTATCTACTGCAGTAATTATGAACTTATTCCTACATTTAAGGTGAAAGTATCAACACTATGAGTTCGATCCCCTTTAGAATCTTCTTAAATTTTAAATCTTCCTGGGGTTGAAAGGACTCTTACTCACTAGGGCAACAGTTTTACCAGCTCAAATTAATCCATTGATCCATTCATTCATAACAAGTTGAGCACCAACTATGTACCAGTGAACAAAACAAACTAAATCCTTTGCTATGCTCAAACATTTCCATTGAAATATTTTTATTATGTTTATTATTGAAAAGTGCAAAGGAGAAAAAAAAAGAAAGGGAATGAGAAGTGGAAGGAGGAAAAAACACTAAAATTTTAGATAGGACACCAAGAAAAACATCACTGAAAAAGATGAATTTTGAGTAATGAGCTGAAACAAGTGAGGCAGTTAGCTATGCAGACGTCTGGGGAAAGAACAATGCAGACAAAGAATACCAAGTGCAAAGGCCCTGATGCAGGAGCATACATGGAATATCGAGGATCAGAAAGACAGCCCAATGGAGAAGAGGGATTAGGGAGATAACGGTTGGAAATGATGTCAGGTTAAGAAGGGCCTTGTGGGTCCCTGAAGGGGCTATGGGAACTGAAGGGGATGTGGGAAGCCACTGGAAGGTTTTAAGCAGGAGAGAGACATGATCTGACTTAGGTTTTAATAGGATCACTCTGTTGTCAATACAGGGATTGGCTGAAGAGCAGCAACAAGCAGGAGCAAAGAAACCATTAAAGAGAATACTATAATCCAAGCAAAGGATGATAGTGGCACCTCAAGGGATGACGGGAATGGTGAGAAGCGGTTTTGGATATATTTTGAAGGTAGAGTTGGCAGAGAGGAAGAGAAGAATTAAAGATGACTCCAAGGTTTTTGGCCTGAGCAACCAAAAGACAGAGTTGCCATTACATGAGGCAGGGGCACAAGGGAAGGGGTAAATATCAGAGGCTCTATTGTGGTCATTTAAATTTGAGATACTTACTAGATGTCCAAGAGGAGAGGCCCAGCAGGCACCTAGATATAGGGTCTGGAGTTCAGGAAAAAGAAATAAGCTGGAGACACACCTTGGGAGTAATGAGTATATAGATGGCATTTAAAACTCTGAGATTAGTTCAGATCACCTGAGGAATGGGTGTAGAGAGATGAGAAAAGAACCAAGGCTGAACCCTGGGGCACTCTAACATTCAGGGGTCAGGAGATGAGGGGTAACCTGCTGAAGACCCTCAGAAGGAACGGCCAGGAAGGTAGGAGAACAGCCAGCAAGTGTGGTACCCAGAATGTCAAGTGAAGACAGCATTTCAAGAAGACAGTGATCAACTGTGTCAAATAATATTGACAGGTCAGCTAATATGAGCACTAAAAAGTGATCATTGACTCATGTTCTCAACAACTACGTCAGCTTCCAGTCCTGGAAGAAGAGTAAGTTTCTCTAGAAAATTTTTCCCTGCCAGATCCAGTTTAAATCTCTTTAGTGCTTCTTTGGCACACTATGCTTATCTATATAATAGCATTAGTCATTTACAAAAATTTATCTATTATTTATTATTTGCCAAGAACTACTCTAGGCTGGCAATTTAACAAAAAATCAAAAATCCTTCCTCATGGAACTTTCATTTTAACGAGGGGGTAGAAAGGGACAGACAATGAACAATATTAAAAAGAAACTTTGTACAGTATATTAGAGAGTACTAAGTGCTATGGAGAAAAATAATACAGGGAAGAGGGACAGGGAATGTAAGGAGTTATAGTTATAAATAGTGTGCTCAGAAAAGGCCTCTCTGAACAAAGACCGGAAGAGGAAGCCATGTGGGTATCTGGGAGGAGAACATTCTAGGCAGAGGGAACAGACACAGAAGCCCTATGGCAAGAGCATGCCCGCCATATTCAAAAAACAGCAAGGAAATCTGTGCAGCTAGATCAGAGTAAGCAGAAGGGAGAGTGCTGGGGGACAAGGACGGAGAAGTAACGAGGGGAGGTGCAGATCGCAAACCGTCTTACAGGCCATTGCGAAGACTTCAGCTTTTTCTCTGAAACAAATGGAAAGCTTAGAGAGTTTTGAGACGAGTGACATGAGAACACTCCAGTCTGTTTTGATAGTAGACCGCAGAGCGGGGCAACGGCAGAAGCAAAGAGCTGGTTAGGGGGCTATTGCAACAACCAAGTGAGGTTAGGAAAACCTGTCCATTAAGGAAGAATGCTAAAGAAGTTGCCAGGTCTTAACCAGCAAATAGCAAAGAGAGGCCAAAGGAAGGGGTGACCATTTCCTGCTTTCTGCAGGGTAAGAAATAAAATCCTTTACTGACAGTCCTATCCTGTTCTATCAGTTGCGGCAGGCTAACTGTGGTAACAGATGAACTACGAAATTTCTGAGACTTAATGCAATATGTATTTGTTTACAGCTCATAAAAAATCCCTCTCCTTCCAATGATAATTGGAGAACTCAGGATCCCTCCATTATGCGGCTCCATCACATTCAACATAAAGATTCCTTATGCTGCAGGAGAAAGAGTAGAAAGGATCTCACTTGGTAAGTGTGAATGAGCCAGGCCTGGAAGTGCCAAGCACTTCTGCTCAAACTCCATTGGCCAGAACTCTATCACATGGCCACACCAACACTGCAAGGAAGGCTGGGAAATAAAGCCCAGCTGTGTGCCCAGGAGGAAGAGGAAGCAGACCTAGTGACTAGCAGCTATCTTCCGCTACAACTGTGAATGGGCATACTCTTCATTTCTACCCATGTCTGTCACCAAGACTCCTTTCTTCAGTGCACCAAGAGCTAATTCCTTTGCAGATTTTAAATTATAAGGAGCTGGCTATTTGTGTGGCCGCCACTGTTTTCACTCACCTACCATAACTCTTTAAGCTTTCCGAACAAGTCTAATTTTTCAGCCTCGTCTAGAAGAAAGAAGCCGAAATGAACGAAGTAACAAACTGACTCACAAATTTTGCTTCAGGGGATATGCCACAACTTATACTCTGCATCCATGCGCAGAGTCAGCTCTTCAGGATCTGTGCCTAAGAAAAGAAAACATGGATAACATAAAGCAATTCACAATCTCTTTTCTTCACTTAGGAGTTCAGTCTCTAACACATATATGCCCATCTCCGTTTGGTCTAATTTTCAGAGCTGGCCCCCACCATCAATTATGCCACATTATCTGTAAACATTGATTAATTGACTAGAGATTACACCCACAGGATATATTGTTTTGAAAATATACCTTAAACTGTAAAATAAAAACATTCCAGTAACAGTTTAAAATGCAGGTTTCCATCAAAGGCTACATTCTGTAGAGAAGTAAAGACAATTTGATTATTTTGAGCTTCTTGTTGGTAACAAAGGTTCACACATATTGTTTATAAAACATAACCCCTGGTTCCTCTTTCTGCTTACTTGTTACAATTTTATTACAGTAGCAGTCTTCTGGAAATATGGCAAAAGCTACAAAAAATTTTAAAACAGTGTATCATACAGTATTTAAAAATCTAATGTTTTTACAAAATCTTATGTGCTACCCTATTAATAAAACTGTCCTCAGTTTCTCCTCTTACCTCAAATTGATAAACTTTTCACAAAAATTAAGTGATTATCCAATCATCCTGAATGGGTAACAAATTATATAGGTAATCTCTTCAGTAGCAGGTATGTCTCAGAGAAAAAAGATATGCAATGTTAAAAGTAAAAAAGAGAGAGAGATGAAACTTATCAAGATTCTTAGCATTGGTTATTTCATAACTATCCAAGGCAGGGCCAGACCACCATTGGAGGGGCCCAAAAGTCTGTGGGTTTTTGTTTTTATTTTGCTGAGGAAGATTAGCCCTGAGCTAACACCTGTGCCAATCTTCCTTTATTTTGTATGTGGGATGCCACTACAGCATGGCTGATGAGTGGTGTCCGTCCATGCCCAGGATCTGAACCGGGGCCAATGAAGCAGAGAGCACCAAACTCAACCACTACACCACGGGGCCAGCTCCCAAAATCTGTTTTTTTTAAACATTAATTTGATTATTAAAATTAGACTAGTACAAATGTAACTCTTCACAAAGACAGAGCCTCTACCTGCTGAATTCTTAAGTAAACCTATGCGGTACCATGAACATCAGTTAGCCATTACATAAAACTTAGATTAACATATACTGCATATACAGTATATGCTAACAAATTCCAAAAAAGTCATGACAGCTAAATAAAGCTTTAAAGTGTAAATTTTTTTTGTGTTTTCTTAATGGTTCGTCATATTGTTTCAATTACATCATTAACATATAGCTTTTCTTGATGATATATTTAGTCATTCAAAAAGATATAAATTATGATAGTTCTATCCATTTGAAAAGCACTTAATCATGAAATGTTATATATGAGAATTTTGATTAAATATTATTTAGATTTAGCCCTCACAGGACTTTGTGATATCAAGGTAAATTGATTGAATAAAGAAAATAAACTGCTGCACCTTACTTTCAGATAATATAGTTGGTACAGAAAGCAGTTTCATAACATTGGAAATCAGATTAATCAAAGTTAATGTCCTAATCACAGTAAGTGACAATCCTTCACACTTGAAAGCCATTTTTATTAACATTTTCAAATGACTGGAGTTTATAGGAATTACAATTCTGATCATTATGATAATTTAAGGGATGTTCTCATTCCACATCTTGCTTATCTCAGGGATATAAATTTTACATAAATCTTAGATATATGAACAGAAGGACACCAAAAAGAAAATGATTCATCTGAAACTCATAGTTTGCATTTTCAATGCCAAAAAGAGATGAAGCCATTAAGCTTGGTAGGGTGTAGACACATTGAGGTATAGACACAAGATGTGGTGATGGTTGGTACTCAGTCAATGTACCTATCACACTGCATTCATGTTCTTCCTCTAATGATATCAATGATATTATTTAAATGTATACACAATGCATATAGAAAAACATTTTAAAGCATTTAAATAGCAAGCTCACACAAAGTACTTCCAACAACTTTTCTAAATTCCTTTTCACCATCTGCACACTTAATTAGCAGCTACTGTTTGTAGGCTACTATTCAAGGCACAAAAGATGGAAAGAGAGAGCCAATAAATTGTCTGCCCTCAGAGGTTTTTAATTTAGTTGGGGAGGCAATAACAAACATCCAAAGAGACAGCTTACAGGTAAGATGTTTCTCAAACTGCAGCTCTCTTGACAACTAGATCAGAATCATATAGAGCGTCCGTTAAAACGCAGATTCTTTGGCCCAGTATCCAGACCTACTAAATCAGCATCTCTGGTGATATGTTTCTAGGGAAATGCATTTTAGCAACATCCCAATGATTTTGACTCTCAGTAAAGCTTGAGAATCACTGGTAAAAGTGAAATCCATAACAGACTGACACAGAGTAAGAAGTTACCAGGAAAGACTCACGCTTCTCTCAAAGAATGAAAAATACTGAAAAGAAATAAAATTGTAATTATTCACAGGAGATATTATTGTCTCAATAGAAAATCAAAGGTATTCTACAGACAAATTACTAAAAGAAGAGTTTAGTAAAGAGGAAGGATACACAGTCATTACACAAAAATTAATAACTCTTATATTCACAATTAGAAAGTATAATTTAAAACCACAAATACCATTTATAACAGCAGAAATAATTATAAGGTTCCTAGGAATAAATCTAATAAAATATTAGATTTTTATCTATACAATACAGAGAAAAATTAAAACTTTATTAAAAGACAGAGAAGATTTACGTAACTAGAGAAATAATATCATGTTCATGGATGGGTCACCTCAATATCCTAAAGGTGGCAATTCTCTCTAAATAAATCTTTAAACTTTAGGACAATTCAAATCAAAATCCTCCCATAGCTTTTCATTGAAAAAAAAGAAAGAAAGCTGCTTTTAAAATTTACACAGAAGAGTAAAAGAGAAAGAAAATCCCAAGCAAGACAAATAAGCAATGGAATAGAACCGAGCTTAGACACAAAGGAATACATGTGAGATCTTAACAAACAGGGACGGGATACCTCCACTCACATCACAGCAAAGGGCTAGTCTCCCTCCATATATATTAAGGCCTCCTAGAAATTGATAAGAAAAAAAAAAAAGCTACAACCTAATAGAAAAGTGGAGAGTAGAAACAGTTTACAGAAACGGAAATACAAATGGTTTTTAAACCTATGAGACAGATGCTCAGTCTCACTCACGGGAAACACAAATGGGAGCCACAGCAACATTCCATATTGCATTTATCAAACTGACAAACAGCCAAACATTTGATAACACAAAGTTGGTAAGGGTATGGGGGAGAAAAGACATTTCTAGACATTGACGGCAGGAGTGTAAATTAGTTCAAGCCTATATAAAGGGCAATTTGGCAATACCATCACAATTACCAATGTTCTTATCCTCTGAACCAGCACTTCCACTTCTAGGAAGTTACTTAGTGCGTGCACTTATTCATTGTAGCACTGCTTGTGGTTAAGAACGTGAATGCTAGAGCCTAACTGCCTGGCTTTAAATCCTCGCTTCACCACTTATTAGCATTGCGTCCTTGGGTAAGTTATTAAAGCCCTTCGTGCCTCCTTCCTTCATCTGTAAAATGCGGGTAATAATAGTATCTATCTCTTTGGGGTAACATGAGGATTAGATGAGTTAATCTATGTAAATAGTACTTACAACAGTACCAGCCACATACTGTGCATGTATTGGTTATTGATATTTACATCACAGGATACAAACAATCTAAGTGTTTATCAATTTAACCAGGGAACTGGTGAAATAAGTTATGGTAGAATGTAGGAGATGAATAAATAAGGTTTTATGGAAGTATCTCTAGGTATACTGTTTAGTGAAAAAAATAGGTGCACAACAATGTGTATAGTATTTACTATTTTTATTTCTTAAAAAGACAGAAACAAGAAGAATATGCTCATGTTTAAAAAAATTTTTTTTTAATCTCTGGAAATATATCAGGAAGGCATGATGGGAGAAGAGGTGGAGGGAGATTTTTCACTATTTGCCTTTTTGAAATGAAAGGCATGTGAATGTATTACCTGTTCCAAAATAATCATTTAAAAACAATTCCAGATGGATTAAAGATCTAAATTTAACAAGACAAACTTTTAGAAAACAAAAATGAGTATATTTAGGACATCAGAAAAAGGAAATATTTTTTATATAAGAAGCAAAAAGCACACAGCACAGGAAAAATATTGATAAACTTAACCACATTAAAAATTTTAAAACTTAAGAATAAGAAAAATCCTCACTATGGGGCCGGCCCCATGGCTGAGCAGCTAAGTTCATGCACTCCGCTTCGGTGGCCCAGGGTTTCACCAGTTGGGATCCTGGGTGTGGACATGGCACCCCTCATTAGGCCATGTTGAGGCGGCCCCATGTGCCACAACTAAAAGGACCCACAACTAAAATATACAACTGTATACTGAGGGGATTTGGGGAGAAAAAGCAGGGAAAAAAAAAAAAAGATTGGTAACAGTTGTTAGCTCAGGCGCCAATCTTTAAAAAAAAAAGTTTTTTAAAAAAGGAAAAATCCTCATTAAATTAAAATATAAGCCCTAGATTGAGAAAAGATATTGTAAAATACATAACTGACAAAATTAGCACAAATTGACAAGAAAAATATAAATATCTCTATGTAAAAATAAGCAAATGACATGAAAAAGCAATTCAAAGAAGACATCTCAATGGCTAAAAAAGTGTGAAAAGATGTTCAGTATCACTAGTAATCCTGAAAATGTATATTAAAACAACAATGAGAAACCATTTCACACCCATCACACTGGCAAAAATATAAGGTCTGAAAACACCAAATGTTGGCAAGGATTTAGGGAAATGGGAACTATTATTATACCATATGGTGGGAGTGTAGCTTGGCACCACTTAGCAAAGTCAGTCAGTCAGGTCCTCAGTTGCAAGCAATAGAAGCTAACTGACTAATTTAAACAGAAAGGTGTTTATTGAAAAAATATTGAGATTACAGACTCTCCACAAAGGCTGGATAAGAGGCTTGGAAAAGGTAGGAACAAAGGGAGGCTTTGCTGACAAATCAGAGCTAAATTTATGCCAGTGAACCAGTCTAGGGAGCCAATGGAGCCACTAGCAAACACAACTTCTTCACTAGCTTCAACTTCAGAATCTGGGGTGGGGGCAGAGAGTGGGGTTATCTACTTAGGCCATCCTCCGTTACAAGCCTGCGCTCTAGGTGCCCAAGGCGCTGGCGAAGTGAGTATCATGCATTTTCACCTTCTCCAATGGGAGGTGGAACTCTGCCTCTTGCAAAGTCTTATAATAGGAACTTCCTCAAATATAGGAAAAGGGTTCAGATACAGGGCAGCCAAAAAATAGCAAATGTCCATAGACCAGAGCAATCTATTCCATGACCAGCAATTCTAAGGATAAATCCTATAAATTTTTCTACATGTGTACAAAAAAATATTTACTCATATATTCATTGCCACATTGTCTCCATAAGGGAAAAATTGAACTAACTCAATTTTGTTCATTAACAGGCAAATAGATAAATGGTTTAGTTATAAAATAGAATACTATATACTAATTAAATGAGTGAACAAAATCTGCATGTATCAACATGAATAAATCTCAAAGAAAAGTGTTGACTAAAAAACAAATTTATGGAAGAATACATATAATATGATACTATTTACATAAAATTTAACCATATACAAAATTACAGTATCTATTGAGATAGATATATACATAATAAAGAATAAACACATGCATGAAAATAATACACAGCTACTTCAGGATACCTTTGGGAGAAAGAAAGAGATTAGGTTAGAGTAGAGATTTAACTGTAAGGTTTTATTTCTTCAAAAAAATACATAAGCCACATTTGGAAAATTATTAACATTTGCATAGTGGACAATGTTATTGTTTCACTCAGATCCTCTTGGATCCCTTAACTGACCTCAATAAATCATTTGCACACAACTTCCTGACTCAGGTCTGCCCCTGGGGAACCTAACCTAAGACAATCTACGAACGCAAGCTCCCACCTCCTCCAGTGTGTGCCCATAGCTCCACCTTCCCTCTGTGACCTATGGGTGAATGTGCATGGTCAGATCTAAGGCCAAATGCTCTACCTGCGCACGACATCCCACTCCTCTCACATACTCAAGGATATCACAACAACAGTTGCCCTCTCTTTCCAGCATTATCAGTTTTTCCTTCTCTACCAAATTTTTCCAAAGCATACAAACACACTTTAAATGCCATCTTTCTTTAAAAAAAAAAAAAACTCTCTGGACCCAATTCCCCTTCTTGCCATTACCTCACTTCTTTACCACAAAAATCCTTGATAGAGTTGTCTCAACCTGTTTTCTCCAATTTCTCTCTTCCCTTCTCTTGAAACTCATTCCATTCAGGTTTTCACTCCTTCCATTCCACCAAACTTGACCTTGTCATGGTGAACCAATGACTTCTGTGGGGGCCTGGAATTGGCCACCCCAAGACATGTCTCTTTGGCATGATGATTATTTGGGGCTGGTTACTTTGCAGACAGGAAAGCAACTGAAAAGTAGAATTTACTTACCCTTTGTAAGAGATATTTACATTGGAAAAGAAATCTCCATCTGTAAAGTTGTCTCCCTCTCTGTACCAGGAGGAAGAAAGGGGATGACCTTATCTCTAGAAACTCTTAATCAATGCCAAAGGCAAGGACTTAAATCTGCATTTGTTTACTGTATTTGTGTGGTAATCTCCCATGATGACTCCCCCTACACCCCCAACATCCTCCTTTGTCATTAGCTGAAGATGATATTTAAGGTGGGGGCTTCAGCCATTTTGGCGAGTTGCTCAGCTTGCCTGAGCCTCTCCCATGTATACATGTTATAAAGCTTTGTTTAATTTTTCTCCTGCTATTCTGTCTCATATGAATTTAATTCGTTCTCTGACCAGAAGAACCCAGAGAGAGTAGAGGAAATGTCTTCCTCCCCTACACTTCCATATTGTCAATCAACAGTCAGTTTCTGGCATTTGACACAGGTGATTACTTCACCTTGAAATACTTTCTTCCCTTGCTGTAATAAAAGTCTGGATTATTGTTCAGCAAATACTTATTCTCCTCACCCTTCCACTATGGGTTGAATATGCTTCTCTACCCACCTGATGCTGGATTTGGCTATTGACACACTCTAGCCAATGGGAATATTAGCCAACCGGATGTGAGCAGAGGCCTTAAATATGCTTCAGTGATTCGAGCAGAGGCCCCAAAAGCTTGTGGGTCTGGGATTGGCTCTTGAACCTGGTTATCTACCATGAGAACACCTTCTCCAGGTGACTGCTGCCTCTTGAGTCTGGGCTCCAGAACAAATGCAGTGGAAGAGACTTAAGCTCAACCTGCAACCTAAAGCAGAGGCACTCAGCTGAACAATAATCCAACAGATCTGCAACCAACTTGCTGACTCATGGGCATGGGAACAAGAATATTGCTATGAGCTACTGAACTTTGGAGCGAATCCTTGTTGCAGTATTAGCTGACCAACACACTTGCCTTCCGGGAAACCTCACTCTCCTGACTTTACTCCAACCTCAGGACCATTCCTTCTCAGATAGTTCTGTTTACTGGTTCTTCCCCATTCCCTGACCACTTACTACTGGAGCGCCCCAGGACTCAGTACTGAAACCTCTTCTCTAGTCTCACTCTTGGTGCTCTTGGCCATTCTCAGGCCGTTAAATATCATGTGGAAGCTGACTTCTCTCAAATTTACATCGCCAGCCCAGACCTCTCTCCTCCCCTGCAGACTGGTATAACCAAGTGCCTACTTGACATTCCCATTTGGATATCTAATAGGCATCTTAAATTAACGCAGTCTCCCAAACAATTCCTGACTGCGCCCCTCCCAACTTTCTTCTCTCACGGTCTTCCTCTTCTGAGTAAACGGCAACTCCCCTCTTCCCATTGATCAAGGCAAACACCCTAGAGTCATTCTCGACCTTTTTTTCTCACATAACCCACATCAGTTTCTTGGGAAATCCTGCTATTACCTTCAGAACATATTTTTGAAATTTTTGACCACCTTTCACTACTACTGACCTGGTCCAAGACACTTTTCTCTCTCATCTGGATTTTCCAAGAGCCTCTGCCCCACCCCACTCCCCCCATCCCTTCCCCAACCTATCTCAAAAAAGCTGCCAGGGTATTTCTTTTGTAAATTTCAGTCAGATGATGTCACTTCTCTACTCAAAATGCTTCCCTTAACTCTTTGACTTCATTTATTATTAATGTCCCCACTCACTCCAGTTCAACCACTCTGGCCTCTTTGCTATTCTATGAAAATGAACATTGCAGGCGTACTCATGCCCCAGGGCCTTTGGGTTTGCTGTTCCCACTGACTGGAACGCTGTTAATCCAGATAGATGCAGAGGCTTGCCACCTCACCTCTTAAAATTTTGGTTCAAATGCCTCCTTCTATTGAGATCTTCCCTAACCACTTTAACATTGCAACTCCCCACCTCCAAAAGCCTTTCCCTTCTTTATTTTTCTTCACAGCATTTACACAACACAAACACTACATATTTTACAGACCATAGACGAACAGATGTTTACTCACCTATGGTCTGTTATCCCCAACTAAAATGAATATACACTCCGTGAGAACAGAGGATTTCTTTTGGAGTTTGTTTTGTTGACTGTTGAGCCTCCAGGGCCTGGAACACCAGTAGCACTCAATAACTGTTTGTTAAATGACTAAATCTATTTGACTTTCTGCATATGTGAAATTTCACAAATATATATAAATAGGTAGATAGCAGACTCAAAGGCAAATATCTTTAAGCAATGGTCTCCAATTCCCAAAGGATTCCCCAAATCTACTAAACGACCTGTTTTTATTATGAAAGCAAAGTTTATCTAAAAAGAAGGAGAAATCTCTAGTTTCCTTGACTTCCAGATTCTTTTAAATTTGAAATTTCATGCTTTTTGCTTTCCTTTCAGTGGCTACTATGTGGGCTCTCTAAGCTTTACATAAAAACCTTTAAAATCTCTTGTTCAGGGTAGTAAGATTAGCCAGAGCTTCTGGCCCACTGAGCGTTCTTCTCCCTCCGCACCCTCCCCAGTCTTAAAACTCAGCACAAACCCACAGGCCACGTTCGTGGGGCGTTTGGGTTAGGACTGCAGCCCCTCAGGTTATTTTTCAGGTTCCCAGAAGACAACTCAATTCCCGTTCTGTTTTGCTCCCTGAGGAAGTAACCTCTTTGGATTCTCATTGTGCCTTCCAGCTATTGACGCCACGATTCCAAAACCCAACAGCGGTTAAGAGGATCCTAACCAGACACAAGGTCAAGTGAGTTGAAAAACAATGGAGCGCGCATACACACGCCTAACATTCATCCTCACCCGACTGACTCCCCAGACTACAGTAGACGAGGAGAAACTAGTATGCCAGACTTCGTCCCCTGCAGCAGTTGCTGCTACTAACCAGGAAAAAAGTTAACTTAGATTTTACACAATATGCTGTTCCTTGCTCTAAAAGCCCGTCCACTTCTCAATATTTGCAGCAATTCTCCAGTTTCTTAATAAGCAGGCGATGGACCTGACCCAAATTGGGCTTCTCGTCATGGTTGGGTCTGGCCTCCATTTTAGATGCGAATTAACCCTTCGAATAGTCTTTTCAGGAGCAGGGACTCCCTTTTGTCTCCCTCTCCGTCACAAGCCTCGTCCTCGGCCAGCTTTTTCTCATTTCACATTTTTCTACAACTCATTCCTGAGTCATGCATGATGACAGTTTTCCCCCTATTTCTGTCACTCGAGATGACCTCAGGTGATGGCACTTGCGCTCAGAAAGAAAGGAGATGCGCGCACGGGCCAGCCCGACCTCCCCGAGCGGCCGGCAGTCCCCTCCCAGGCCGCGCCTGGTGCGGGGGGCGGAGGTGGGGCGCCGCTCGCCGCTCCTCCCTCCCGCCCCTCGCGGGTACCTGGCGACTGCGGGGGCGGCGGCGGGCGGGCCGGGGCGGCGCTGAGCGGCGTCACGCGGCGGGGTGGTAGAGCGGGCAGGTGACCCGGCGGCGGCGGCGGCGGCCTCCCCTTGTTCGGCGCGGTCTGCGGCCCGGGCAGCAGGGGCCGCTGTGAGGAGCCGCGCGCTCGCGCCACCGCCCGCCGCCGCCCTCTGCTCCGCGCGCGGGGCGCTTCGGCTCCGCTGCCCGCGGGGTGAGTGCGGGGCTCCGGGCCGGGGGCCGCGGCCAAACTTTTCGGGGGTCGTGGAGGAGAAGAGATGAGGGGAGGGAGAGAGACCCCGAGAGCGGGGGCTCGGGGGCGGCGGGATGGAGGGACTCGGGCGCGGCGCGCAGGAAGTGGGCTCCCGTGCGGGAGCCTCGGGGAGCCCGGCCGGGCCCTCCGGGCGCTCCGGGCACGCGCTTCGGAAGTTCTCGCCCCACCGGGTGCCGCTTCGGGGGCAAAGGCCCTTCCCGCCGGAGGGCGGGGCCGCCGCGCTCACCTGCGCCCCCCGGGCAGCCCCCCGCCGCCCGCAGCATCCCAAAGGGACGCTGGTCCCCGGCCGCCCCGGGGCGCTGACCCTCCCCGAGCGCTCCCGCGGGCTCAGGCCCTGCTGTTCCGGCGGAGGGCAAAGGTGCTCGCCGGGGGGGACTGGGAGAGACAAGGACCTGCTCGACCTTGGCCGCCGAGGTCACTTCCCCAGCTCCGGGCTCTGGCCTCGCGAGCCACCCCTCAGAGTTCCCGAGCCCCTTCCTTGCAGCTTCCTTCCCCTCTGGGGCGCTCTTGTGTCCGAGAGGCCGGAAAGAACTTGGGGCGCTGCCTCCTTGCCTCCCGGAGCTGCATCCTGTCCCGGCGGCTACTGCTGGCGGCGGAGGAGAGTGATGAGTACAGAGCCGTAGAACAGGTCGTGCCAGAGATGGAAGTGGGAAAGCCTGTTGTTTTCTGTTCCAAGGTATCATTTAGTTAGGAAATGGGCCTTTCTCTCCCCTAATCGGTCAGCGCTGATTCAAACTTACCGGATGCGGGACAGAGCTCTTTGGAGCTCCCCGGGGAACTGGGACAGGAAGGATCCGGCCTCTACCCCTGTCCAGCTCCTTGTGCAGTGGGGGAAACAAGTCCCACACTGCTTGAAGAATAGTTTGGGCGAGCCAAGCCTTTTCCCTCTCGCTGAGATTTTCCCTTGGAAAGGCTTTTCCTTTAACGGTAGACTCGCAGGTTATCCTTTATTTCACTGCTCGCTGTTATTGTTTCACTGCTGTGAACGAGTCATCGATACTTTGTGGCTGCCTCCGCCTTCCTACCGCTCACTTGCTTATTAATTCCCTTATTTGTAGTTACTGCTCCTGCTACTGACAAGAAATTGTTCTCGCCAAGGTCACCGAGAACTAAAAAATTCTATTCCCCCCAATGGTGGAAATTTATTGAGTGCTTCTGTGTCAGGCACTGTTCTAAAAACTTGTGTTAAGTCTTAATCCTCGCAACGATCATGTGAGGTAGATGATAATATTATCCTCATTTTAGTAATGAGGAAACTGAGACACAGTAACTTGCCCAAAGGCACACTCATAATCAGGAGCAGGAGGGGTTCCAACACGGGCTCTGGGTCAGCGCCGGGGCTAAGCTCTGTGCGTACTGCCTCACCTGGAGTTCTGTTCTTCCTTCTTTTCCTTGAAGTCTTGTGCTGTTTCAAGCATCATTGACCAGGCTGTCATTCCCAGGTCCCTCTTTTTCTTCTTGTCTGGCTTTGTACTGGTTTAGGTTTTTTTCTTTTTCTTCAGATTTTATAGAACTTTGTTACTCCAGCTACTTGTCCACCTTAAGATTCCGTGCTTTCCATGTATCTTACTCAGTTTAAGTGTGGCATCTGTCAGTGCACTTTGTAATGTTCCATTTGGACTTGCTTTGCTTTGCCCCAAAGCATTTCTAGGTGACATCATTTCTGTCAGTGTCCCCACCATTATCCTAGTCACCCAGGTGCAAATCTCAGTGGTCCTGTCTTGCATCTCCCCTCTGCCCATCACGAAATCTATTCAGCTTTTCCCTTGTCTCCTCCTTCTAGCCTTCATCAGTCTCACCCCCTCTCTGTCTTGTCTTCACCACTCTCGCTCTTCCCCACGCTTGAACACTCATTTATTGTTGATTATATGTCGTTTTCTCCCGTTGGCTGTGTTCTTTCCTAAATGTTCGATGTCTGCAAAAAGATTGTAAACAACTTAGGACATTAAATCTTCAGGCCCTACAACTAGTAGTTGCTTGATAAGTGTTTGCAGAATATGATGCAATGTGAATTAAGGTAGCAGAGATGGGGTGAGTTTGATGATGATGGGAAACTTTTTGAAAGTTTTAAGGCAGCTTTTACAGGCTGTTAAGGAGTTTGCACTGGTAGACTTGGGAGCTGGCAGGCACTGGGGAAGAAGGGAAGAAAAGCCTTTGCTAACTCCATGGCTGTGGGTAGGAAGCCAGTTATCTGTGAGAAACATTACATTGAGCAGTGTGGTGAGGTAGGACCACGTTCGCAGAGAACCACGAGTCCTCACCTTATCTTAGCCAGACAAGATATGAAACCACAGAAAGTTACCCCAAAAACCCCATTTTTATTGAAAAATATAACACATACATAAAAGTACATAAAACATAAATGGAGAGACTACCATCGGAGATATATTTAGCTGTGGAATGACTGTCTTATTCTGGCAGTACATATGAGAGTTGGATGAGACTGCAGACAGACCGAATAGGAATCTTTTCCCAGAAACCTCTGTATAAGCTGGTGTGGGCCTGGGCTAATCCTGAGAGGCATTGTCAAGAAGGAATTTCTTGTGCCTGGAGAGATTTGAGGTGAGGAGAAAAAAGAATGGGAAGAGGTACCCAAATGGTGAGATTAGGGAGCCAAGAAGAGGGTTCTGACCCACTGAGCATAACTCTACCACAATGAGTATTTTGCCGTTTACCTTTGTCTCTCTCCTTTTTTTCTATGCCTGTTTTCCTACATCATACTTCATATAGAATTTTGGTATTTTGTGTTTTCCATATAACAGACAATAAGCATTTTTCATCTTATATAATTTCCAGAACTGCTATTGTTTGCATTTTATTCCAGTAATTGTAATGTGATTTACTTAACTAATCCTCTCTTGTTGGTCGGGTATATTAGAAACAATTTATAAACAAGCTACGTTACAGTAATACTTAACTTTTGCACATATATCTTTTAACAAATTGGGGTTTGTTTCTTTATGATAGTGTTTGAGAAGTAGAATTACTTTGTCAACAAGTATGACCATTTTTATGGTTCTTAACACACATCGTCTGATTTCTAAAAGAAATTTTAAAAATAGAATGGATGTGTTGTGCCTACTTTTTTCTGTCTGTGAAGTAACAGCAATTCAATTCAATATGAACAGTATTATTAAACTTCTGCATGTTTGGTGCTGTGCCAGTTTCCTAGGGCTCCTGTAACAAAGGATCATAAACTGGTTGGCTAAAAACAACAGAAATTTATTGTCTCATAGTTATGCAAGCTAGAAAGCTGAAATCAGGGTGTCCACAGTGTTGATTCCCCGTGAAGGCTTTGAAGGAGCACCTGTTCCATGCCTTTCTCCTAGTTTCTGGTGACAGTGGCAATCCTTGGCTTGTAGACGCTGTGTTGCAGTATCTGACTCGGTCTTCACATAGCGCTCCCTCTGTGTCTCTGTATCTTTACATGGTAATTTTCTTATAAGGACACCAGTCATATGGAATTAAGGCCCACCCTACTCTAGTATCACCTCATCTTAACAATCACAGCTGCAAAAACCCAATTTCCAAATAACGTCACATTCTGAGGTACTGGGGCTTAAGATGTCACAAGATCGTTTTGGGGGCACACAGTTCAACCCACAACAGGGACTATGCTAGACATTGGAATGTAGGTAAAAGAAGGCCTCTGTCCTCAAATAGTTTCTGGTTGAGTTGAAGAAATAGGACTTTTCCTGGTGTATTTCTTTATTCTCCTTTGTGTGCTACACATGCAAACATCAGTTTTAGCATGGGGAAGAATGCTATTCATGATATAAATAATTTTGGAGCTTTTGTAAATATGGTAGCATGTTAAATTGAGAGATAACCTTGAATTTCAATAATACACATCACATAGCATGGAAGGAAGCATGCTAAAAGAACACTTTTAGAGAGAAACTTATCTTAGATGTGTTTCTGTGACTCATCCAGTTGAGACCACTCACAAGTTACGAAGAAGTTGAAAACTAATGCAAATCTGGTGCTTGATAAAATTGGTCTTCTACAACAATGGAGATTTCCAATTATTTGTAATTGATTTAGCTATATTAGGAGCACATATTATTACTTTGGCAAGTAAAATTATCTTTTTTGTTGATGATAGAAGTAGGCACGCCATCATTCGTATTTCTAAACAGACTGTTATTCAGTTGGACTAAGTTATCATATATCATATGGCATGTACATCGGTGATATTAGGGACAAACCCTCATCCTTCTGGAGAAGCAGCCAGGCAGGCCCTGAGCACCAGCAGCCCAGTTCCCTTGTCGCCTCTCATGTGAGGTAATAGAGTGAAGCCTAGCCAAATTAGGGAGTTATAGAATTTGTATATTCAACAAAATTTTGACTATCAGCTTTGTCAGGCAAAGTGGTTGGCAGGCTGCTAAAGCCAGTCCAGGTTGTGTAAGTTGGACAGGTAAACAGGTACAGTACAATGTCGTAAACCGTAACTAACACAGACCAGGCGTTGGGAAGCCAAACAGAGGGAATTGGACAGAGTCATCCTCCTGAGCCCAAAGAAGAAAGAGTGGGAGTTAGGGCAGTGGAAAAATGGAGTGAGGGGTGGAAAACCCAGTTTTAAGTCTGCAATTAAGTTTTAAAAAGTCTTTTGTTGACAATTGCGAGGTGAAAAGCTTCAGCATTTTTAAATCAGTGATAGTTGCAATGAGGCACTGTACATGCGTTTTTCTCGTGAATCTTCTGAAGCCAGCAAGACCTGCACCATAATTCTCATAGTACACATGAGTGCAGGAAAGTGCAGAAGGGTGTTCGGGCGAGGAAAGCAGAGGGAGCTCAGCGTGCACTGTTAGAGATGCAGCTGGAGTTAACCCCAGGTGTAAGTACAACGTCTGGGCTCTTTCCACTCTGCACATTGATCCTGTGGGTTGGTATTTTAGAGGGTATAAGAGACACTAGGGCTCTGCTATCATAGGATAGTTTTTGAGGGCATAAGAGCAACCATAAACATAAACCTGACTTAGACTTTTTAGGTAGTGGTAGAAATGGGAGAGCTAGAAAAAGAGGCTTTGGCTAGCAGTCCCTCATCTAAATACAGACCCGCCTTCCTTCTTCCTTTCTGTCCCAAATTTCTGGGTTTTATCTTAATAGCATATTTGTGATTTATTTGTTAGTTTATTATCATTAAGTGACAAAACAGGACAGAACAACAGTAAAGGGAACTTGTATTTAAGGGCAACTCATCCTAAGTCTGTCCTGGGGCCTCTCTGCCCACTTCCCTTCTTGCCTGTCTTTTTCCTGCCTTCTCCAGGCAGACAGTGCTGTGCTGGATCCTGTGGGCCAAAAAGATTTATGTCTCAGAAGCAAAAAGACAAACTAATACTGACCTCACATTTTTATCCCTCTACTGTTTATCATTCACTTAGCTAGAAGGCACATGCTCAAGCCTTCAGCCTTTTCTTTGAAATTCCAACAGCTGTGACTAACTTGAAGAAAGAAAGAAGGTAGAAATAACATTCTTGGGAAACCTGAGTCAAATTACTGATTATTCAGTAGCTTAGTGTGAGTTCCTGAAAAAATGTGGAATGGAATTTTAAAAATAAAGTTGGGAGAACCACTATTCATTGTTCAAAGGGAGGAAAAAATGAGTAGTAGAGGGGCTGCCGGGTGGTGTAGTGGTTAAGTTCACGAACTCCACTGTGGCAGCCCGAGGTTCACGGGTTCAGATCCCAGGCACAGACCTATACACTGCGCATCAAGCCATGCTGTGGCAGCATCCCACATACAAAAAATAGGGAAAGATTGCCACGGATGTTAGCTCAGGGCTAATCTTCCTCAAGCAAAAAGAGGAAGATTGGCAACAGATGATAGCTCAGGTCCAGTCTTCCTCACACACACAGAAGAAAAGGGTAGTAGATAAAATATTTAACATTAAATATAGTTAATATTTTTTAAACTAAAAAGTATATATTAGGTTGAACATATGCACTTGCCATTTCTCTAAGTAGAATAGTTGGATGTTGGCAATTGCCTGTGGTTTATCCTGAGACAAATACAGTTCCCTCGACATCTAACCAGTTGACCCAATCAGCCTGTGCTCTTCATTTCCCCGTGTAGGACTGGGTGATGCCAGGCATCATGAGTACAGGCTGCTGGAGCCTGTTTCCTGCTTCAGCTGCTGTGTTGCTGGTGCCATGACAGTCTGTTGTATTTATTGCAAACCTGTTGGTGCCAGTTACCCTTCTCATTGTGTTTAGATAATTTAAATGTGTGTAAATCTATGAAACATAAGTGCAAAAGGAAAGAGTGTTATTGTTCCTGTGAAAGGAATATTGAATTCTTTGGAAAGATTCCATAAGATAGAGTGACTAGAAAAGTGGGCAGGAAAACTGTAAAAGATCACAGAGAAAATTGTAAAAACTTGAAAAATAATATCCTGAATTTGCTTTGCAAGTTCGTTTTATTTTTGTTTTTTAGTTTTCAATCCACTTAGAAAGTTAAAACTGGAAATTGTAGAAAATAAATTCCGAGTGTGGTTGGTTTATATAAGAAAAATATTGGGGAGGAATTCTTCCTCAAGGAAAATCTTGGAACTACTTTGGAAAATTGTGGAATTAATGCACATCTATGTGTGTTAAGGTAAAGTAAATGTTTATGGTGTGTACATAATTTTTTGATTCTTTACTATAGACAATTTTTTTTATTAACTAACCAGAACCAGTCAAAATTGCTGCTGCTATGAGCTGACTATAATAATTCATGCTGTAGCTTAGAGGGTAGTCAGAACCTTTGCCTCCGGAGTTAGTCTCTGCACCTACATTAATAAAGACAAAGTGAAACTTTGCTATTGCGAATGTAAAAAGCAGAGTACATGTGGATTTTTTTCTTTGCATGGCATGCTGTGCTAATGGTACATAATCAATTCATACTTCTTATTTTAAATTAGGCTTTCAGCAGCCATATGACATTTAAGTTTATTTTAATAATGTGAACCAATATGTAGAACTTTGAACTGGGTCCTACCTCCCTTAAATGACTTCCATAAAAATCGAAAGCAAAAATACATAATATAGCATTAGCTAGAGTCTTAAACTTGAAAAATTTTTTCATGCTAAGTGCACAAGTTGAATTGGGCAAGGTATAACTTATTTTAGATTCAAATACTAATTATAGAAATATAGTAATTATTTTCTGAAGCATTAAAACAGGTTAATGAAAAAAGACAACTTATAAAATGAGAAAAATAAAACTACATTTTATAATAGCATTTATTGAGCACTTGTTATATGCCAGGCACTGTGCTCACTTCTACATATGCCTTATCTCACTTAATCTTCAAAAAGTCCTACGAGGAAGGTGATATTTTCTCATTTTATAGACAAGGAAATTGATGCAACAGAAGTTAACTGGCCCAAGGTCTTATGGTTAGTAAGTGACAGCATGGGGATTCAGACCCAGTTCTGTCTGAACTCCAGTGCCCATATGCCCATGCTCTTACCACTTTATAACACTGATACCTTCATGTAAGCAGTTTATTGGAGAGATGAACCTGGACAGCACCCCCAGACAGTAGAGACAGGGAAGAGAGGCATCCAATACAGGGTGTGTTAATGAAGTTGCTCTCAATACCACTGTGGGCACTTAGGTTTCACTCCCACTGGGAGATGCCTCAGAGGTATCCCCAAGGGGTAAAGAATTGAAACCTTTGCTGGGACATGAGCATGTGTATAATTTTTTAAAGACATGTTAAAGTGTTTGGAGCTGGAAAGGACGTTGGAGATCATTTAGGCCAACCTCCTCTTTTCAGATGAGGAAGCAAAGGCCCAGCGAGGCCAAGTCATTTGGGCCAAGGCCACAAGGCTCTTTCAGCATTTTGGGACCAGAAATAAGTTCTCCTGATTGAAGTCTAAGTGCTCTTCTAACTTGTTAATTGTTTCCTCTTCATTAACCTTAACTCTGAAGATGGCTTCCCTACTGAATTTTTGAAGCTCCTAAATTGCCCCACGCCATTCTTGTCTCTAAGTAACAACATTAATTATTCCTGTGGACTTTGTAGAATATGGGGAAGGCAAAGATTATGCTTCCCTGTGTTACAGGTGGGACAACCAAAGCTCAAAGCAATATAATCCTGTACCTAGTCCTGGGGCCCACGTGTTATAAAACCTAACCCTGGACCATGACTGAAAGTGCAAAAGAAGAGAAACACATTACCTCAGTAAGGATGGCTAAACCATCCAGCGCAAGCCATGCTGTCTCATCCAACAACCCCTTCCTGTCCTCGTTCTCTGCCCTCAGCGCCCCTCTTCACCTCTAGGTGACTGACTGAGTATCCCCTGGCAGCAGCATCTGTGGAGCTGGGTCGGGGTGAGGTCAGTGGAGACTGAGTGCTCACTGCTTTGCTGGGCACCCCCTCCAAACGTCTGTCAACCCCCAACCTTTGGTCTTCACCATTTCATAAGTAGACAAAGCAAAGATAAGTTGTTAGCTATCTCTTAACAAGCAAATATGGGCTGCAGCTGCTGCTGCTGTTTCTCCTCCTCGTTCTTCTTTGCCTTTATATTTCATGAAAAAACTTTACAGATCCCATCTCGGTTCTTATTGCAACCCTGTATGGTATGTGCTCTTAACTCAGTTTTACAGACAAAAATTCTGAGCCTCCAAGAAATTTTGCCATGGTCACACAGGTGGTGAGTGGCACACCTGGGTCTAGAATATGGGTATTCTGACTATGCACCCTGACAGTTACTACATGTGGCCTTACAGTCTCTTTCTTCTTTAGAGGAAAAGCTGGAGGTGGAGGGCGAGGGCAGATAACATGCTTATGAAATAGGAAAACTGAAAAGTTTGCATGTGATAGTGTGTAATTCCCATTCCACTTTTTTCCACAAAGGATTTGAAAATGCTCACAAGAAATATGTTAAGATCCAAGCATAGAAAGGGAAAATCTAGGTAATGTAGTTGTTTTAAATGGAACACTAAATTTTAACTATTAGCTGGGAGCTCATATTGAAAGAGTAAGAGAATATTTCCACAACTCTAATGATTTGGTTTCTTAATATAAAACATCAATTTGTAAGGTAGGATTTTTTTTCCCCTAGAAATGAATTGTAAAAGGGATTTGTCAAGTAGGTTCTTATGAAAATGATCTTGGATTGCTTCGTGTGTAATACTTTTAATAACAGTTTTAAAGCTGCAAAGATATTCATTAAATTAATATTGGTTCTTGATAACTCATTTATAGTGGACATTAATGAAGGTAAACTATTTGAAAGCTTTGCCCCAAAGGCTCCAGGACTAGGCTAATAATTAAAGTCTAGGTCCTCATGATGATAGTCATTAACAACTCACATTAGGTGCAGCAGGCGTTCTTAAACCCGAGATTGGTCTGTGGATGGACTTCAGAGGGTCCATAAAGTCTCCAAAACATCAAATTTGTGTATACATGTAATCTCTGGGGAGGAAGCCCAGAGACCATAGTCTCAAAGGTTAAAAGCAAATTTATGTAGGAAAGATGTAAAACAATTTATGTAAGATGCTTAATAAAACTTACTATATACATGAAAAGGATTAGCCTTTAACGTTAATGTTAGAATTGGGCACATAAAATTGACGTGAACCAACTATGTAGACTTTATCCATGTGATAAGGACACAGTTAGTACAGATAGTTAGAAAAGAGATATCATCTCCTGCATCCGTGGTAGTTTTGATTTCTCTTGTCCTAGTTCTCTAGGAAGAAAGGTTTCTGCTTTTTAAATGTTAAATCAATATTCACTCATTTATGAAACAAACATTGGCTATTTGCTGTGTGCTAGACACTAGAGATGTGAAAATCTGGATGTCATCTCTCTTTGTTTCTTTATCTCATGCCCACATCCGAATCAGCAGCAAGCATGTCAGCTGTGTCCACAAAATGTATCCTGAATCCGTCCACTTCAGTAAGCCCCTAATCCTACTGTCTCCCTACAATCAATTCTCCACCGAGCAACCAAATTAATTTTTTAAAATGTAAGTCGGATCCTATCACTGCTCTGCTTAAAAGCCTCTGATGAGCCTCAGTTTTGCAGGATGTAAAGCGTTCTAGAGATGGATGGTGGTGATAGTTGCACAACAATGTGAATGCACTTAATACCATTGAACAATGCACTTTAAAAGGGTTGAGATGGCAAATTTCATGTTATATGTAGTTTATCATAATTAAAAAAAAATAAAAGTAAATAGTCATACTAAAAGAAAGAAAACAAAAGCCTCTGATGGTTTCCCATTGCACCTAGAAGAAAACCTTGGCTCTTCACCTGAGGCCTCGGGGGCCTGCACCCCCACTTCTCTGAGTCGTCCAGCGTCACCCTCCTCCTTGTGCTCTGCTTTCTGTTCCTCTGCCATAATAAGTTTGTTCCTGCCTCCAGGCCCTTCCCCTCCTGTCTCCTCCAGGACCACTTGCCGCTCAGATCTTAAATGTTCTAGATCTTTTCTGACTACCCTTTTACTGTTGTCGTCCTCTGCCCTTGGTGACCCTATCACATCACTCTCTCATGTTTCATTTCTTCTTAACTTTCGCCACTATTTGCCTTACTTTTGTTTTTGTTTATGTTTTTCACTTGTATGTCTTCCCACAAGAAAGTAAACTCCCAGAGAACAGGGATCTTGATGTAGCTCTTGTGTCAAGAAGGGTGCTTGGCACATAGTAGGTGCCCAAATATTTATGGAATGAATGAATGGAGATGTGGTCCCTTCCCACAGGGACCTTGCAGTTTCCGATACTGAGTCTCTGGAGCCCTGAGTTGTGATTGTGAGCAAGGTCTCTGAGAGTCTCTCAGCGAGGTCTCATGTGGAGAATGGGCAACTAGTTTTGTCCAAAATAAAATGATGTGGGGAGAGAGGAGGAGGAGAGAATGATGTTGGAGGGCAAAAGAGTCAAAAACACATAAACTGCTTCCTCTCATTCAAAGATGGAGAGAAACCTTTCCTCTTTTCTATCTCCCTTCCCATCTAGAAGGAAAACAAGAGAAAACAAAAATATAGCTGCATATCAGTATCCAGGCATGAACCCTGCCCAAGCCAAGCTTAAAATGAAAATCGTGTAAGATACCGTGTATCACGTTCCTGTAAACACCTGACTCTTCTGGACCATTTGCTCTGAGAGGGTCCATTATGAGCACTAAGTTGTATTAGTCAAGAAGACTGTCTTGGCAAAATGAGACCAAAATCTTACCAATCTTCCTATCTTTCCAGAATTATCTTCCCTAGCACATATTTCCCCAATGACAATCAAAGCTCACCCTTTCCATCCTGCTGTCATACCACAGGTAGTTTTGTGGATAACTGGACTTTCATGAAAGTTCATGTTTTTCGTTTGTACTTTTCATGTAAATCTAGAAAAAGGCGTGACATTTATGATATAGACCTTTTCTGTGCTTGACATGGAAAATCATACTTCCATATAATCAGAAAAATCAGTTTTTTGGACTATGAAAATAATGTATGCTGATTTTAGAAATATGGAAAACATAACAAAATAACAAAACAAAACAAAAACTTGTAACAAAAAAGAAAGCAGACATCACCCATAATCCCACCAACTAGAAAGTACCATCGCTAACATTTTGGTAAATTGCTTTGCAGCTTCTTTTAGGCATTTTTAGAAAGTTTTCTGAAGTTTTTTTTGGGGAAAAAAATTGGGAACTATTTAGATGAAGGACAGGGACTGTCTCCTAGTATACTTAAAAAAAAAGCTGTGTAAGCATTTTCAACGTGGAAGTTTTATTTCCTCCTTTTTAAAAAACTCATATTATGGAAATTTCCAAACATTTATAAAAGTGGAGAGAGTAAAGAACTAGATGTACACATCACGCAGGCTCATGGTCAATCTTATTTCATCTGTAAATATTTCAGTATATCTCCAGAAGATAAGGACTTTAAAAAAATTACCACAATACTATTGTCACACCTCAAAAGTTAAAAATAATCCAGTAATGCCATCACTTATCCAATCAATAGGAAATTTAAAAAATATATCTATAAATCTGGCTATCACTAAAAGCAGTCATGTAGAGATCTTGTCTGATAAGATGATGCGCAGTCCACTCAACAAATTATATAAACAGTTACAAGAAAAGGTAAAAAAACAATAGAAATTTACTTAACAGCCCTTATCTCATGTAGATAAATATTATGTTATTAAACAGTTTGGCAGTGTATTTCAATAACTGCTATTTCTTTATTCTCAGTGTTTAACTTAAAATACAGTATCCACCTGTAGCAAGTGAATTTTTAAAACTCTTATCCATTTTTGGGGCTAGTACAGGGAAAAAGTGTGAACTGGGTACATAAAAGTCAGCGGTTTGAAATGTTCCCATAAGGTCCCATACTATGGTACATTTAATACATTTTCCTAATGCTATAAATACTTTACCTGAAGTGGAATAAAAATGAGGCAATGTTAGGCATATGCTCTGTTAAATTAATAAAGCATAGCAAAACCATTTATTCTTAGGGTATATTTATTCTTAGGGCATATAAGAGCATAATTTTTATGCTCTTAAAGGTAAGTGATAACAAAAAAAAAAAAAGCAAAATCCTGAAAGTCTGAATAATTTCTTCCTGTTTCAGTTGTGAGGGTGTAACAGAGAGAATTCAGGGAACAGCCAGAAAATTTACTTGGCCGAGAGACTACTTTATCAAGAATGAGAGGGAGAGGGGAGGGTAAAGGGTGAATGGGGTACAGTTAATGAGATCTATGATCCTCTTAGTTCAAAACTCCATTACAAATTGTTGGAGGATTCTGAAAAGAGAAAGGCCCTGGTCAGAGGTGATTTGAGCTGGGCAATTCAGGTTGCTGGCTTGTCACACTGTCAGTGGAAAGGAAACTAGAGTGTAAAAGAGGAGAGGCTGGGGGCCGGCCGGTGGCAGTGGTTAAGTTCGTGTGCTCCACATCAGTGGCCCGGGGTTCAAAGGTTCAGATCCTGGGCTTGGACCTATACACCGCTTATTAAACTATGCTGTGCTGGTATCCCCTATACAAAATAGAGGAAGACTGGCACAGATGTTAGCTCAGGGCCAATCTTCCTCACCAAAAAGAAAAAAAGAGAGAGAGAGAGGCTGACCCCTTGGTCCAACACAGAACCAGGTATCTGCCTGTATGAAAGGGAAGGAAGGAAAAGGGTAGAGAAAGTAAAGTAAAAGTGCAGAAGAGGCAGTTCTAGATGAGGGAGGGATAAGAGGCTGAGTTTTGGAGCCTGGAAATAATTGGTCTTAGCGAACCTGGGTCAGGGGAATGTTTTAGATGAGATTCTGGAAATTCCATTATTTCTCCTCTTTGGTAATCACTGCTGGTTAAGTGAATGAATTACATGCTCATTTGTAGAATTTGAGAGTTTTAACCAAGGCAGCCTCTTCTGAGCAATTCCTTTATGATGGAGCATTGAGAGATTTAACAATTGTTGAAATATTTCAAAGATCAAATGGTTAAAACTCCTAATGGTAGTTAAAGCCAGAATAACTCTAATTTCTCCCTCACCTCTCCTCCCCTACCAGGGGGAAAATCCATGGAAGCTATTTAAGTATCTTGTGTAAAACTAACTAGAAAGAAAAAGTCTTTCTTTGTTTACCTAGAAAGACATTTATAAATATTCACCATGACCACTTTTATAGGACAGTCATTGTTTTCATCTTGCATTATCTGTGATTTCTGTTTGTTGATCTCAAGCTGTTGTTTGAAAGGGCCATAACTGGAGGGGCCCACACTGAGATCATATTGAACTAAACTGTGTTTTTTTATCCAGATAAAGAGGGAGGGGAATGTTAGTCTTTCTAAGTTGTTACTTCTGGAATCTTTCATATCAAATTATTTAACTTTAAATAACACTATTTAGCAATACTATACTTTATTATAAATGTATTTTACATACATTATGCATTAAATCAATTTGTCTACTAGCCCTGGAGTGTACCTGCACTTTCTTTGGGCAAACCTTTTCTTTGGTTTAAGTAACCAAATTATAAATTTTGTTTTCAACTGGAGATGTCTTTTGCAGACATGGAATAAATGCACATCATCTGTAGTCCTAAATCTGTGTTAGTTTTCAATTTGTTAAGCAGGCCTGAGATACCTTAATCACAATCATTTTATTAGAACTGACTGAAGAAGGTGGTAGATAGCGGAACAGTCTGCTAGTCCAGAGGCCATTTGTCATGGTTTCAATACCCAAAATGCTATTGAAAATTAGTAAGAAAGCAGAGAAATCATCCCTGAGCAGAGAAAACGGTGTCCTGAAGTCCGCCGAGTAAATCTGTACTCAACCTATAGGAAGAGCCTCTGTTTTTAAATCACAGCCCATCTAGTGTTATTTTAAACATTCCACCATCATTGCTTATCTAATTTCCCATCCCATAGCAGATTGGGGACAGCAAATTAGAATAAGTGGGATCTTACAGAGATTAGAATGCTGGTAACAAACAGAGGAGTGGCCAGCAAGCTGATGGGGAAGAGACAGGAAATCTATTAAAAGCAGACACAGGTATTTGAAATGCCTGGCGATTGGAATTTTTTTAGTGTAGGGCAAAGGTGCATACCGTAGACATGGATGGACCCAGAGGCCACTTCTGTCACACTGATGCTTTTAATAACATCCCCAAATCATCCAGAGAAGTTCAGTGTATAAGATGATTAAAATCTTTCAAAAAATGTTGAAGCCCTTTTTAAAGTGATTACACCTACAGATAAGCATTTCAGTTATCTAAAATATTCACTTCTGTGGAAGGCTGCATTCCTGGATGAGGCTGAATAAATGAAGTGTATCCATAAATAGAAAGTAGGATGCGTTAATCTTACTATTGTTTACTTTTCTTATCCACATTTCTTTTTGAGGACCATTTGTTCTTCTTCCTTTTGTGGGGATTATCTATATATTTTATGGATGTGTAGTATTACATACATGTATATTATAATACTACCTTATGTTTAAATTTGTAATGGGAAAGACCATTGTAATTTTTGTTCTCTCTAGGATTCATCAATCCACATGCTCTCCCCATCCTCCTCTGGGTACCATCTCCCTACCGTGATGGAGCTCCATGCCCCATACCTATTCCCAGGGAGCTTATATTCTAGAGTGTTACTGGGGAGTAGGGGGATCAGACAATAAACAAATAAATATAGAAGATTGGTGACATACATATAAATCATGATGAAGAGTGCTGTGGAGAAAAGTAAGGAATAAAGATAGGAAGTGCATGTTGGTGGGGTCGTGAAGGTGACATTGGAGCAGAGATCTGAAGGAAGTGAAGGAGTAGCCATGGCAGCTGTCTGCAAGAAGGGAATTCCAGGTTGTGGTGACAGCAGTTTCAGATGCTTTGAGGCAGGGGCGTTCTTGGAGTGTTCAAGGACGGGCGAGGAGCCCATTGTGGCTGCAGCTCAATAAGAGAAGAGGAGAGAGGGAGGAAAGGTCAGAGAGGGAGTCGGGGCCCAGATCACGGAGGACCTTGTAACCCATTGTAAGAACTGTGGCTTTTGGTGGAATGAGCTGGGAAGACATTCATGCATTTAAGGCAGAGAAATGACAGACTTGGGTCTTTTTTATTTTGTTTTGTTTTTTCTGTAATGTGAAGAAGAATACATTGAAGAGGGACAAAGGTGAAATCAGGGAGACCAGTTTAGAGGCTATTGCAATAATGCAGATAAGAGAGCACAGTGACTTGGACCACCATGGCTGGATTCTAGAATATATTTAGAAGATAGAGTTGTCAGTGTTTGCTGATGGGTTTGATGTAGGGGTGAGAGAAATGGAGGTTTTCTCCCATATTCAAAGGTACCACACGTCTGGATGGACTGACTGGAATTTCCCTGTCTTTCCATTGCCACATCTGAATCAAACTGTTACTTGTTCACTTCCATGAGAAGATAAAACTCTCCTTTTTTGAATGTCTCCCCCCTCGGGCTTGGCTCTCTCTGCCTTTCTTAACCTTCTTTGTCTGTCATTTTCTCTTCAGTCCCTTGTGCATTGTGGACTTTGGCCCCTGACTCATCCACCATCCCCACATCTGCTATCACTGTGAGACTTCAAAACTCTCTCAGAAGCTGACTGACAGTAGCATGTCAGACAGAGTTCCCTGTCTGACCCAACTGTGATAACCTCTACAGCGACTTGAACTGCTTGCTTTCATAGCCAATCTCTGGGCCTTATCACCTGGAAATGTGTCAGGAAGAAATCATTAGCCGTAATATCCCATCTTCAGACCACAGCCTCTGGCTTTTTAGCCCTCTTACATTTCCCTGTCTCCACTCTCAGAGAGACCTTAGTTTTCCCTCAGTCTCTCAGCTCTCTACTTGTCTCACTTGCATATTTGTCTGGCAAAGCCCTAACTCCAAATTAACCCTACAGTCGTCCTCTGCACCTATAGCCAGGCAGCTGACAGTATTGCAGAAAACTGGGTAAAATGATAAATTGATAATCTATGAATTCATGGTTTCCGGTCTTAGCTCAACTCTAACCTAACATTACTTTATTTATTTATTTTTTTTGAGGAGGATTAGCCCTGAGCTAACTACTGCCAATCCTCCTCTTTTTGCTGAGGAAGACTGGCCCTGAGCTAACATCCATGCCCATCTTCCTCTACTTTATACGTGGGACGCCTACCACAGCATGGCTTGACAAGCGGTGCCATGTCCGCACCCACCCCAAACCTAACATTACTTAATCCTTTCACTCAGTGCCTCTCAACCTTGGCAGCATTATAGAATCTTCTGGAAACTTAAAAAAAGTCCCAATGCCCAGGCTGTTCAGGCCAGTTAAATCTGAAATTTTTAGGTGGAACTCAAACATCGATATTTGTTCTCCAGGTGATTCCAGTGTGCGAGCAAGATTGAGAACCACTGCTTTAAACTTGTCCTTGAAGGATTTGCATTTTCCATTCCTCTCAAAAGCTATCCTATTCTTTCACTACTCTCCAATATCCCCCTACCTAACCCTATTTTATCAAGTCTTAGCAATTGACCCCACCACCTACTTTGCTAGAAAAATGAAGCTTTTGTCAGTGAATCTCTTAATTTTTTTTGTCCTCTGAACATTTCGTTGAGGCCTAGTTTGTGCCAGGCATTGTGCTAGGCATTGAGTATAGAGTGGGACAGGACAGATGAGCCCACACCTTCCTGGAAGTTATGGTTTAGTAGGACGCAGGCAGGTAGATTAGGCAACCACAGCATATTGTAAACGCTGTAGTGAGGCACTAGACGTTATTAGAGAACATAGGAAGGGCTCTAATCCGGACGTGGGCCCCAGGGAAAGCTTCCTTCCCCTTACTAACTCACGTGTGTCCTGCCCTCCTCTCTCTTTTCCCTTCTGGGAGGAGGACGTATCAGCCTGCTCCAGTGGAGGAAGAGTACCACTTTGCAGGTCCCTCCATCACCTCCATTTCTCCTCCAGACCCTCGTTGGTTGTTCCTCCTTGTTTCTTTCTATTCTTTCTTCCTCTCACTATAAAATACTCAAGATTTTACCAGAATGATAAAGCTTGATTTTGTACCTCTTTCCTCTTTTCTAGCCTTCACAAGCAGCCCTGTTGAGAGGGACCTGTTCAGTGTCTTCTCTTACTCACCTGTCTTTATAGCTTGTCTTCTGCTTCATCACTCTACTACTTTCCCCTCCTAAGTCACAGGGGCTTCCAGATGGACTCAAGTCAGTGGAGGCCATTCAGCTCTGTCACACTGGACCTCCCTGTGCATTTGACTGTGTTCATCACTGTCTCCTTCTTCAGAATTTCCCCTACTTTTGTTTCTGTGATTCTGCATGTACTCAGTTCTCCTCGTGTCTTTTTGACTCTTCCTTTTTCATCTTCTTTGTGAGATTTCCTCCCTCAGCTTATCCCTTAAATGTTGGTATTCTCTAAGTGTTTGTCCTTAGAGCACTATTTTTCTTATTTATCTGTTACTGTGCTTTTAATCACCATCTTGATGTGAAAGCTTCTAAAATCCTGCATCTTCAGCTTTGACCTTCCTCCCAAGTGCCTACTGAACATCTCCACCTTAATGTCCCACAGGCTTGTCACACTGAAATTTATGAGTCCCCTGCCCCTTAAACCTGTTCCTCTTTCTGTGTTCCTTATCTCATCTGGTGACTCCTGCACATAGTCCCTGTTCCTTTATCCTGTCTAGTCAATCACCAAGCCCTTCCTGTAATGCCTCATAAATATTTATTGACTTTGTGTCTACCACCACTGCACGTCACTAAACTAGCTCTGCCCTTGTCAAGGCCATGAAGCCTTTCTCATTGGGATCCTTGCAGTTTAATCCTGGTTGGTCTCCTGGAGCTTAGGCTCCCTCCCTCCCGTTCATCCTTTGCACAGCTAGGTCACAACGCTGGTTTAAAACCCTTCAGGGGCTCCCTCTGCCTATAGCTAAGGGTTGCAGACTCTGCACTGAAGGGGTGCCTCTGGGGTAAGCTTGGGGGGTCAAGGTTGTAGGGTTGGCAGAACTGTCCAGTTGAGTTCTTTTATGTAATTAAACTTCTGCATAATATTTCACCTTTTGAAAGCTTTCCATTGCTTGTGCAACATCTGTTCTTGCTGTTCCTCATTGTGCAACTTCCTCAGTGCATTAGCCCATCCTGTTACCCTAACGTGTTCAATTCCTACCACGCACTAAGTTGCTCAGATGTCATGTCTTTCAGTAAGTTTCTTGTCATGCACATCTTTATTATTCACTGATATTTATTGGACATCTGCATTGCCTCAGGCAGCAAACATCCCAAAAGGTAAAAGATGAGGACATTACCTGAGTGCATCAGAGCAGTGCTCCTCAGATGATCTGTGGTGTTGGATCCATTGAGGTTTTTGTTTGTTTGTTTTGGCTCTATCACGGACCAACAAGAGGTCCTAGTGCACATGACTGAAATGCAGTTTGCACCACATGTGACTCACCACACAAATTCTGCAACACCCAAACTAGTCTATACCTTGTTCAACAAGTATCACAACCTTGAATGTCACAGCAATGTCAAATTGCCATAAACAGTTCTAAATGCTTACGCTTGATTTCCGGACTTACCTTGTACCAGACTGGTAATAAATCATTTGTACATTAGCCCCAGTCCACAGGCCACGTTTGAGTAGCACTGCACTAGACAGTGTGCTGTAGATGCCATGGTAGAAGAGGGGACAGCTTACATCAGGGGCTCAGAAGAGACCAGACAGTTTGCCTGGATGGTTGAGCTGTAAGGGGAGGAGAAACCCTGTTAGAGGAGGGTGAAATCTTAAAAAATGAGATCTACTTACCAGCCTAGTGAACAAGACTTTTTAGCCATGAGGAGAAATTGGAGCACAGAGAAAGAGGGAAGATGGAGCAGCCTGGGACTGCTAAAGTAAGATGATGGAAGCATAGTGAAAAAGGGCTGCCATAAGGTGAGAGATGAGGCTGGAGAGTTGGGTGGGGTTGATTTTATTCATTCAGTGAATACTTTCCAAGAGTCAACTATGTGCCAGATCCTTCCAAGGCACTGGGATTAGAAGCCAAGTATAGACAGTTTTTGCCCTAGTAGATCCTTGGAGGTTTGCTAAGGGTAGGTAGTCAAGGAGTTAGACTTTTACTGGAGGCAGTCTTCAAAGGATTTTTGAGCTGGAGCATGGCATGATCAATTTATTTCTGCTCCGTGTTTCACAAGGTGTTGGCCAGCTGGGCTCTAATATGGAGGCTCTAGAAAGACTCTGTTTCCAGCTCATTCACTTTGCTAGCAGAGTCCAGTTCCTGTGATTGCAGGACTGAGGTCCTTGTGTCCTTGCTGGCTGTCAGCTAGGGGCCGCCCTTAGCTCCTAGGGAGCCTCTCTCCAGTCCTTGAATTTAGGCCCCTACAACTCAGAGCCAGCAATGGTGCTTTGAATCCTCATGCTTTGAATCTCTCTGCTTTCCTCTTCTGCCATGTCTCTTCTGTCTTCCTCTTCTTCTCCCAGCCGGAGACAGTTCCCTGCTTGTAAGGGCTCATGTGATTACATTGGGCCCAGTGGGATAATCCGGGATTATCTCCCTATTTTAAGGTCTGTAATCTTTAATTACATCTGTAGAGTCCCTTTTGCCATGTAACATAGTCACACGTTCCAGGGATTAAGGGATGGACATTTCAAGAGGGGGGCGTTATTTTGCCGCCCATGATAGTAATTATCCATTAAGTCATGTAGAGGTGATTATCATTTTTCTTAAACACATATACATTCTGCTACCTTCCATTTGTACAGGGAAGCACAAGGAGTCTAAGGCTTGCCCAAAGTCAGCAGAAAATGGGAGCAGAGGTAGATGAAGCCCTTCAACTTATACTCTTTCTTCTAACCGTCAGTCAATTTTTCCATCCTATCCATTCATCCATTATCCAATGTCATTCATTAACTTTTGAGTACCTGCTTTGATTGTTGTTTTCTTTTAAAAGATTGGCCCTGAGCTAATCTTCTTCTCTCCAAAGCCCCCCAGTACATAGTTATATATTCTAGTTGTAGGTCCTTCTAGTTGTGGCTAGTGGGACGCCGCCTCAGCGTGGCCTGATGAGCGGCGCCATGTCTGCACCCAGGATCCGAACCAGTGAAACCCTGGGCCACCGAAGCGGAGCGCGCGAACTTAACCACTCGGCCATGGGGCCGGCCCCTGTTGTTTTAGTTTTTAACTTTATTCAAATAAGTAACCAGCTTGACCAATTTCTTATTGATCTATCCAGAGACATTCTGTGCATATACAAGGAAACATTTGTCTTGTACCTGGCATTATTATATCTTTTAGCGATTATTTCTTAACAGCATAGGTAAAGCTACTTCATTCCTTTCTATAACTACATAGTATTTCCTGGTATGAATATACAAGTTTTTTGTCAAGTCTCACATTGGTAGACATCTCGGTAGTTTCTACTTCTTTTGCTGTGAAAAAATTGTAAAAAGTCTTATATAGGCACCTTTCTCACAAATGTTAAGTATACAGAAAAAACATCTGCATTGCAACAGATATTGCCAAATCACTCCCATAGAAGTTGTACAGTTCATATCCTAACCAGCAGTGTCTGAGACTGCCTGTTTCTCCACCTGTTGGCCAACACAGTATATCAGACTTTATAGTCTTTGCCAATTTGATAAATTTGGCATCTTTTTTATATATATTTTAGAGTTCTTTCTATTTCCTTTTCTATAAACTGCTCATATCTTTTATCCATTTCTCTGTTGGGTTGTTGGCTTTTTTCTTGAAATTTGTTGGCAGTCTTTACGTAAGGAAAGACTTTCCTAATTTTTAAGGAAACTAGCCGTTTGGGATATAAGATGCATATATTTTTCTTTCCATTTCATTTGTTTTTTGGCTTTGTAAACATAGACTTTTGACATGCACAAACATTTAATCTTAGGTAGACATATTTAATTTATCTTTATGACTTCTCTATGTGATCGTTGGAAAGACCTTCCTTATTTCGGTATTACAAAATAATTCTCTCAGGTTTCACCAAGTATTTTTTTTAACTTTTTATTTTGAAATAATTATAGATTCACAGGAAGTCACAGTTAGTACAGAGAGATCCTGTGTACCCTTCACTTAGTTTCTCCCAACCCCCAGGTATCTTTATAGTTTCATCTTTTACATTTAAATTTTTGATGCATCTGACATTTATTTTATATAAGATGAGATGTGGATTCTAATTTATTTTTTTCCGATTGGTTACGCATCTGTCCTAACATTATTTATTGAATAATCTATATCTTCCCCAGTAATTTAAAGCGCATATGTATCAATTGTGTGCTAAATTCCTGCATATACTGTTAGTTTTTTTACATATTTAAAGTATCACAACTTGAAGAGAAGCTGAAGTGTCAGTGTGTGTTTTTCCAAGAGCTACATGTTGAGGTGACCGGTTCAGACCTTGTTTCAAAATCCTTTGATCATGGAATTTGGCCTATTTGTCTAGAATTGACTTTGTGGTGGTGTGGATTGTGCTGAGGTACAGGTGAATAACATTCATTCCTTGGCCTCCAGGAATTCATCTTAGCTGATTGATCCCAAGCTATTAAGATAGAGCCTTTTGTACGTAGGAAATAGAGACTCAGAAAGATTAAAATTGCCCAGAGCTCAGGTCGTAGAGCAAGTTGATAGAGCGCAGCCAGGCTCTGGGTTTATGGTTGGTGTTTTCCCACACTATATTCCACAACATGACTCCAGCTGCCCAGAATGTCTCTTCACTCCACCGACCTGAGATAAAAACTACCAGAACGCTTGGGCTACAACTACACTCTTCCATCTCTGCTTTAGCAAACCTAAAGGCTTTCACCATTTTTACTTCCTGCTCTTCAATGAAAAGGCTAAGCAAAAACAGATGACTTTTCCAGATTTTTCTCACTTCACTCTGAGCAGTGCTAAAGGAAAAATAAAATACTCCTCTGCTTAGTTAGTTATCTGAATTTAGGGGGTGGATTTAGATAATTCCTAAATTCTTTCCTAGCTCTATGATTCTAGATATATGTTCTTATTCTTGCTAATATTTCCATAGTTTTATGTTCCCATATAGGAGGGAGTGAACAAAAACATTTAAAGAATGACAAGTATTTTCATGTGGGTTATTTAGAGGGAAAACATGCTAGAAATTCTTTAATCCAATTAAAAATCACATCTGTTAGGGGAAGTCTTGTAGGCTGGTTATTGTATAATATAATAGTAGTCTTGATTTCAGTTCATTACGTTAGCTGGCTAGCATATGGTTAAAAGCCACCACTTAAAATTCTGTATATGCTTTGAGTTTAAGGTTTTCAGTTCACACACCATGTAGGATCCTCTCACAGTTTCCTGTTAGCTTCAGTGTAGTCCATGTGTAGTTTCATGGGGTAGGAATTTTAGAAGTAAAGTGGGTAAGTCTCCAGTTCCGAATTTCCCACTTACTCTTAGGAACTATCACTGTAGCAAAGGAAGGTCTTTCAGATGACTTTGCGCACTTCTCTTGGAAGCCGTATCTGTGTGCGGTCTCCGTGGACAGCCCTGAAGCTGGCCAATTTGGATGCCTAGATACAGAAGTCATTTAGTGTGTTTGGGGGGGAGAAGTGCATTCTTGGGTTCTAGTGAGTTAACGCAAGGCCAGCCACACCCAAGAAACTGGTTCATAACTAGAATCTCAAGTCGTTCATTTAAAATTGGTTGTATGTGTAGACAAACCCAAGACTGAACAAATGTGCAAGTGGATAATTCTGCTCAAGAGGTTCAAGTCCAGATGAGAAGCTTATTTGGTAAAAATTAAAGCAAAAAGAGCTTGCTAATCCCATTCTCCTCTCTAGAGATGATTCTGTCTTTTAAAACCTTCATTCGTTAACACCCTTCTATGCAGTGCTGGGAAACCCTGGTGAGTACTTTACCAACTGTGTTTTTGAGACTTTGAGGGGACTCTGCATTTCAGTGTGCATGCAGTCTTACGTCACCTTCCCTAATTTCAACAGAACTAGCACAACCTGATAAAGCTTATTCTCCATGTAAATTTTAAATTATAGCGTCGTATAACAACATTTGGGTCAATGACAGGCCACGTATACAACAGTGGTCCCATAAGATTAGTACCATAGAGCCTAGGTGTGTAGTAGGCTATACTATCTAGCTTTGTATAAGTACACTGTATAATGTTCACACAACAACAAAATCACCTAATGAGGCATTTCCCAGAATGCATCCCTATCATTAAGCAACACATGACTATATTTCTTTTTATATGAAGGTAAACCTTCAACTCTGTATTAAGCTTCAATCTTTGAAGGTGGGTGATGGACACTTCTAGATTTTGTCCCTGAATTTGGAGATTTGTCCCACTGGGCAACCTGAACTTTCTATTCCTGAGTCTACCTTTACACCTTTCTGAGACTTTTCTACATGGTGGAATAGGGAGATTAGTGATAACGTGAACCACAAGCCATGTCAAGTTTAAAAGTCGATCTGATTATTGTTATATAACTCTATCTTTTTCACAAGCCTAGCTTCTACTTATCCTTTGGTCTGCTCAGACACGGCTTCCTCCTGGAAGACTTTCTTGAGCTCTGCCAGTGACTCTGGCTGGACTAAGAAGTATATTCTCCTCTTTGCTGTGAAAGCACCCTAGGCTTATTGCTATTGTAGAACATATACTATATATGATAACTGTTTACTTGTATATGAACTCCAAGGGGGCAAGCACTCTGTCTAGACCACATTTTAAAAATAGCTTTATTGAGATATAATTCACATACCGTACAAGTCACCCAAACTGTACAATTCAGTAGGTTTTAGTATGTTCACAGAGTTGTACAGCCAGCACTGCAATCATCTTTAGAACATTTTCATCACCCCAAAAAGAAACACAGTACCCATTAGCAGTCACTCCTCACTTTCCTTCCAATTCTCCAGGCCTAGGCAGTTACCCGTCTACTGTCTGTCTCCATGGATTTGCCTATTCTGGACATGTCATATAAATGAAAGCATATAATATGTGGTCTTTTATGACTCTCCTCTTTTACTTAGCATAATGTTTTCAAGGTTCATCCGTGTTGTATCATGAATCAGTACTTCATTCCTTTTTTATTGCTCCATAATATTTCATTATATGGATATACCACATTATATTTATTGGCTCATTAGTTGTTGGGCATTTGGGTTGTTTCTACTCTTTGACTATTATAAATAATGCAGCTCTGAACATTCATGTACAAGTTTTTGTGTGGGCACATGTTTTCAGGTGTCTTAGGTTTATACCCAGGAGTAGAATTCTGGGTCATGTGCTAACTCTATGTTTAATACTTTGATGAACTGCCAAACTGTTTTCCACAGTGGCTGCACCATTTTAAAATCCCAACAGCAGTGTATGAGTGTTCCAACTCTTCCATGTTCTTGCTGACACTAGTTATTGTCTGTGTTTTTGATTATAGCCTTCCTAGTGGGTTTGAAATGGTTTTCTGGTCCACTTTTGAATCTCCATCATAGGGCCTGCTATGGTGTTAATAAATATTGGTTGATTGGCTAAGTCCATTCACTCTCTTGCTCCTCCTACCACTGTCCACATTGGAAAGCTGTATGGTGTAATGAATGAGTTTAGATTAGAGTCCTATCGAACTTTGCTCTGCTTTAGTAGGGTTGCTGTGAGGATTACACAGAGAATGTGAATGAATCACCTAGAGCAGTACCTGGCCCAGAGCCCTTAACAAGTGGGAGCTATTGTTAATCTCTTAGGTAACATGGGGGAGCAACTGGTTCTCCTCCCTTGCCTTGGGAAATACAGGCAACAGTTGATTTCAGATGTGCCTTGTTGTGCTGCCTGTGGTATGCTGGGTCAGCTCCCTTTCTTTCTTCAGGAAAACTCCCTGCAAGTCTCCTAATGGGATCTTTGAACACCTCTTTAGTATTTGAACAATACTCCAAGACGACTACTGAGGCCCAATGAGAAAGCTGATCGTCATCTCTGTTTCTGCCTCTTCCTTATGAATGTCTGCTTGAGCTTCAACTGACCCTTTTCACAGATTTGCTTGCTTCTGTTAAATCATTGTTAAAATAGTATTTTTTTCAGAAGCACCAATTCTTTTTTTTTTGAGGAAGATTAGCCCTGAGCTAACATCTGCCACCAATCCTCCTCTTTTTTGCTGAGGAAGATTGGCCCTGAGCTAACATCCGTGCCCATCTTCTTCTACTTTATGTGTGGGATGCCTCCATGGCTTGACAAGCCGTGCGTAGGTCCGCACTAGGGATCTGAGCCAGGCCACCGAAGCAGAATGTGTGACCTTAACTGCTACACCACGGGGCCAGCCCCCTAGAAGCACCAGTTTTTAAAACTTTAATCCAAACAGCTTTTTAATTGCAAAAATTCCCAATCATGAGGATTCTAGGTTTGCATGAGTTGATATAGGCAATTGAGAAAAGTCTTTCCGACCTTTGTCTGAGAAGCTGCTTAGCGGAGCTTGTTGCTGCCTTGTTTTTGAGTCTCCTGGTTCAATTACAAAACAGAGGAACTGCTTCCATCTGAGGCACACAGTGGCAGGGTTGCCAAGGCAGGAAGCGTTTGTTCTTACAGATCTCATACATAGGTGGTCACAGGGGAGATGGTGGTATTTTGTTTTACTTGTTTGTGCTTTATTGTGATTTCATGATTGTTTCAGTGTTTTTACCTGAGAGCTAAGTCTCTAAGAGAAATAAATGTGACACACTTGCCTTTAGGGATCTTCGTTATTCAGCCCCAATCAACCTGTCCAGTTACAGTGCCTGCTTCTCCTCTTCACAATCCTCATGTACGACAACCAGACTACTGTTCTTCTAACAAGTGCCCTCTGAAGTTTCCCAAGTCCCCATTTCTGTTAGTAGAAAAAATGTGGGCCGGCCCCGTGGCCGAGTGGTTAAGTTCACATGCTCCGCTTCAGCGACCCAGGGTTTCCCCAGTTCGAATCCTGGGTGCTGACATGGCGCCACTCATCAAGCCATGCTGACGCGGCATCCCAACATGCCACAACTAGAAGGACCCACAACTGAAAATACACAACTATGTACCGGGGGGCTTTGGGGAGAAAAAGGAGCAATAAAATCTTTAAAAAAAAAATATGTGATAGCAAAAACAGTTGATGGATGACTTTGGGGGTTGAGAGGGAAGGAAGGGGACGCGTGGGACATAGCTTATGGGAAAAAAAGATTTTAACATGAGAGAGTAGTAGGGAGTGATGGGAAGTGAATTTGAATGGGGAGAGTGGAGTCAGGTAATACAGCTGAGAACCTGGGACTTGATGTGATTTATAATAGGGAGTCATTGTAGGTTCTTAAGAAAGGGAAAAGGATGATGAGACTGTTATTTTAGGGTGATTTTTTTTCCTGGTAAAAATATTAACCCTAAGCATGAATTTATAAGAAAGGAGAGTGGAGGCGGGAGTTGTCCGGGCCCAGTTGCAGTAATACAGGTGTGAAGTGGGCTTCTGGTTGTGAGCAATGAGAATGGTGGAGAAAGCTTTCATCTAAGAAAAGTCAAAGGAATTTCTAACAACTTGCAGGTTAGAGGTGAAAGAAAAGAGTCAAAGATGATTCCGATGTTTTAAATTAGAAGGAAAGTCAAGTTATTAACATCAGTGGAGGTGTTTGATAAAGAAGCCAACTCTTGGAAGGTGGAAATTGAGCAAGATGAGTCCCTCTGGGGACAGGTCAGGTGTTCTGTGAGCATGGAATGTGCAAGTTGTAATGTTTATTGGCAGTTAGAAATAGTGACTTCCAGCCCGGGTGAAAGGTTGGGGTTTTGGAGTATAGATTTGGGAGTCATTACCATAGTAGTAGGAGCAAGTGGGTAAAAAGGAAAAGAAAATGCCACAGATTGAGGAGAGAAAACCCCAGTGCAGGAGTAAGAACCAGCAGAACAAAACGGTTAAGGGCTGAATGATGGAAAGTCTTGAGGCCAGTTGGACAAGTGCTATGTTCTGAAAGCCAAGGTCAGGGCTTCGGGAAGGAAGGAGCGGTCAGCAGTGTGGGACTGCAGGGAAATCAGGGTAGATAAGAACTCAGAAAAAACCTCTGGGTTTACCAAGAGGGAGGTCCTCAACATTTGTGTAAAGCTCCAGTGAGAGAGCACCCCTTTCACCTAATGAGATGGTTATCTGAGGACAGCCTCAAGCACCTCTTCGAGATGCTGGGGTCCAGAATCCCCACCGTGATGAACCACAGTATGTCAGATCTTGGAAACAATCCCTCTCCCTTATGTCATTATTCTTATTTTTTCAATTTAGGTTTAGCAGTTTGTCTGTTCCCAGCCTGGTGAGGGGCTTGTCACTATTGTTATTGATTTACCAACATAGGCCATGACCACTTGAACTTTTTCCTATCACAACCCTATCTGATGACAGTTAAATATATACCAAGCAAGAAATTTGGCTCTCTGTTGTCAAACTGATTGTCAAGGATCTCTTTGTTACTCTGTGCTCTTTCTTTTCCCCTCAAGATAAGTTTTTCTTTCTCATTTTTGCGTTTTTATAGGACTTGTCTTAGATAAAGGTTGAGACTAGGCAAAAAGAGAAACCTTCTTTGTAGAGAATAGAGAAGGAAAGCTGGGGTCATGAGAAGGGTAGGAGGACAGTGGTGGCTTGGGGATGGGTTTTACAGAGTTATTGGAAAGAGGCTGCATTGATACCCTCCTTGAAACCATAGCTCAGCCTTCTAACAACTCCATGAATGATGTTTGAGGGAGAGATGTAAGATCAACACGCTTAATGTAAGCATAACTCAAGGTTGTATTCCTAAGTTTTATTTGGAGGACTCACAAACTCTACAGCTCAGATGACAGATGGAAGAAATCCAATAAATACTGCCCCTATCTTGGGTGGGAAAAAGGTACAAGAGCAAAGATGGGGGGCCGGCCTGGTGGTGCAGCAGTTAAGTTTGCACGTTCTGCTTCTTGGTGGCGCGGGGTTCGCTGGTTCAGATCCCGGGTGCGAACGTGGCACCGCTTGGCACACCATGCTGTGGTAGGCATCCCACGTATAAAGTAGAGGAAGATGGGCCTGGATGTTAGCACAGGGCCCGTCTTCCTCAGTAAAAAGAGGAGGATTGGCAGTAGTTAGCAGAGCTAACCTTCCTCAAAAAAAAAGGAGTAAAGGTGAAGTCTTTTTTAGTTTCAATGGTGTGATTTAGTGATAGACCTGCATTTTTTCATAATGATGGTTTATCTGAGATGCTGAACTCTATCAGAAAGAAGTTCCAGATGGCGAAAAAGTAGTGCTCCTATCCTGTATTTCTAGCTTTGTGGATATCAGATACTTGGGAATTTGTTAGGTGATAAATATGTCTGGAGTAAGTTATTCTGAAAAGATGCTATATGGCCTAATTACTCTGAAGATCTTGTAATTTATTTGTGCAAAAGTTTTTTTCATATGTTTTATTTCATTTAAAAAAATTTTAGATATATGCTGAATTTATGTTTGGTCAAATGAGTACTATACCGTAAACAAAGGACAAGGAAACAGTTTTATGTGCAATTTGACTAATTATGAATTCATTGGACTTTGCAGTACTGTATCTTTCTATTTACTGTCCAAGAGGAAAGACACGTCAAATTTCTCTAGCAGTACTGAATTTTGGTACCTTCTGTATTTTGTATTTTGGCAAGTAAAACAAACTCATAGTTGAAGCCCAAATGAAGACAAAGCTTGATTGGTTGAGTTATCCAGGTGCCAATTTCTCAGTTTCTGATCTTTATTCTTGGTATTTCATTATTCATTAGCCTTTTTAATAAAGTTTAGTGGGAAAGAGAAAGAGAGAGAAAACTCAAATCAATCTTGCTACTTATCAGGAAACAAGTTAATTGAATTACTTTAGAAAGACACTAAAGCCAATAAAGAGAAACACTGCAAATGCCCAGTAAGCTAAAGCTAATTTAACTGTACTAGCTTCTCTACTGTACTATGTAATACATAATATTAAACACGTATAATCTAATTTTATAGTATAATATGTGTATATGCTGTACTCTGATTTAAATGTATTATGTCTTCTTTCAAGCCATCAGGATTTGGTAAAATGGTCATAATTCAAGTAATAAGATGCAACTAATCTTATTCCTAGAATTGAAAAAAAAAGTACAACTGACCTTTAATGAAAACACATTCCTCAAGTTTTTCAAAATCAAATCCCATTAGAGAAAATCTTTTGAGAAGATCTAGTACAGCCTCTCAGTAAAAGGCAAGAGCACAAATAGAACCCAACTAAACAGCAAATGGTTGAGAAGTTGACCTTGTCATGTGAGTTATTTACAGATGAATATGCTTTATTTGCTTATGCTTCTAACTTAAATTTGAAGTTGAGAAAATTGGGCCTTCCTGCTAGCCAGTGCAGCAAAATGTGGTCATCAGCTATGATACTTTCCTTAATTGATTGATTGATTGATTAATACCATGTACATTTATTTCTTGCCTCTCCTCCCCTGGGTTAGTTCTGTATAACATAAGTTTGCATATGACACCCCTTCCATTCTAACCCACAAGAGTTTACAAGAGTTTTAGGTAAAATAAGACATGTCTACAAATAAAATAAAATGCAGTAGGATGACTACCGAATATAGAGGTACAAGCAGGAGTGAGAACCAAAATAATTAGCAAGCAGTGTGGCATGGATGTCCAACCCATCAGATAGCATACCAGCCATGAAAATGTGGGCTGTCCCAGCGCACAAGAGCAGAATATCAGTACTGGTTATGTATACTGTGCCATAGGATTGCATATAACTTGTATAATTTAGTAATTGATTCAGCTGAATATTAATATATGGTAATGGCTTAATCTATCATCAGTTTTGGACAAACCAATATTTTTAACATCATGAATTCTCTATAGAATCTCTTTACGCAGAAGTTTAGATAAGCAGGAGACAATAGCTATGCAATTGAAAATAGCTATGCAAATTAGAAAAACCCATATGTGTGAAAAACCTTGAATGAATTAATGAACTCACCTTCTCCCTTCCCCCTTAGCATGGGATTCTAGTGTCAGTGTCTTCACCCGTGAACAGGAAATGAAAGTGTATGTTAAGTATTAATATGTGGCAGGGAGAGGATCCCAGGAGCACCGCCCCAGGCCGGGTTGCCCTGCTTCTATGGTTCTTCTACTCCAAAACATTTTTCTTCCTACTGTAAGAAACGCTGTATTTCATTTTCTTAAGTACCTAAAACTCTCACTTAAAGATTCATTTGTGTGAGTAAGCATTGTCTTAAAATAAAACTAGAAAATCATAGTGCAGTGTTTCCCTGGTGTAGCTGAAGGGCCAACCACCTGAGGTTTCTTAAATGAGCCCTTAAAATGATAAAAAGAGATTATGAAAAACACGAAAAGGTTGGAGTCATTCCTTTTGTAAAGAACTAGTTTAGACAATCTTAACATTAGGCCATAGTAATTGGCTCATTACTATAAAATATGAAGATACTGACATCTCGCATTTCCTTCCCGCTGATTTCGGATTTTTGTCAGTTGTTATTTTAATTTGGGGAGGCAGTGTCACACAGTGGTTCGTAGAGCCTGGGCTCAGTGACCCAGACCACAGGTTACCTAACCCTGTTTGTCTTAGTTTTCCTCAGCGGTGAAGTAAACAGAGAGTTGTTGAGGAATACAAATGAGTTAGTTGACATAAAGCATCCAATATATATGAGCGTTCTATAAACATTATTTATAGTTATGTCTTTATGTTGTAGGGATTTATAATATTTACGTCCTCTTCTATAATCCTAATATTCTTTGTACATTTAAATGGATTCTGCCCGCCACCAGTCAGTCTTTTTAAAAGCGCTTTTCCATTCCTGAGTTATTTCTTTTGATTCATTTCTATGTTGGCTTGATTTTGTCATCGTGTACTTTTTTCAGGAAAGCTATGGATGCAATATCCCTGAAGTTCTTCCAGTTGTGAGAAGGTATTTCTACTGCCTTTGTACTTGAGCAGGATCTTAGTTAGGTATAATATTCCTGTGTTATGCTTTTTTTTTTCCTGAAGTGTTCTAAGTGTTAATCCATTTGGCATTGAATGTTGCTGTAGACAAATCTGATGCAGCCTAAATTTCTTTTCTCTTGTGTATGATTTTCTTTTTTGGTTTAAAAATGTTTTAAATTTTCATTCAGTAAAATTACTCTTTTTTTTTTTTTAAAGATCAGGTCCTGAGCTAACATCTGTTACCAATCTTCTCCTTTTTTTTCTTCTTCTCCCCAAAGCCCCCCGTATGTAGTTGTATATTCTAGCTGTAGATCCTGCTGGCTCTGCTATGTGGGAGGCTGCCTCAGCATGGCTCGATGAGTGGTGCTAGGTCTGCACCCAGGATCTAAACCAGCAAAACCCCGGGCTGCCAAAGCAGAGCACACTAAGTTAACCACTCAGCCACAGGGCCGGCCCCCAAATCACTCTTTTTTACATTCAGTAAATTCACTCTTTTTGGATGATAGTTCTATGAGTTTTGAGTTATGCATTGAATTATGCAACCACCACCATACAGACATTTCCATCACCTCCAAAAATTTCTTTGTGCTAAGCTTTGTAATCAGCCCCTCCTCCAACCTCTAACTCCTGGCGAACACTTCTCTATTCTCTATCTTTATAGTTTTGCTTAATTCAGAGTGTCATAAATGGAATCAGACACATGTAGTCTTTTGAGTCTGGCTTATTTCACTTAACATAAACACATTTAGATTCACCCATGTTGTTGTGAGAATTAATAGTCCTTTTCTTTTTATTACGGAGTAGCATTTCATTGAATGGATATACCACAGTTTGTTTATCCATTTATTAGTTAAGTGTCATTTGGGTTGTTTCCAGTTTGTGGTGATTATGAAAAAAATCACTATAAACATTTATATACAGGTTTTTGTGTGAATGTAAGTATTCATTATTCTTGGGTTAATACCCAAGGAGTGAGATTGTTGGGTTATATACTAAGTGTTTGTGATTTTGATTGGGATTGTGTTGATCAATTTGAGGAGAATTGATGTCTTAACAATACCGAGTCTTCCAATCCATGAACATAGTATAACTTTCCATTTATTTAGATCTTCTTTAATTTCCTTTTTCTCCATACATGCACAAATTTTTTTGTATTTTTTCAGTTCATCAGTTTAACCAGAATTTGTCTTGATATTGATGGTTATACATTAAATTTTCTCACAGTCTAGTATTCTCAGTCTATCTGTGAAGTCAGTAGGAAATTTTCTTTTATTTGAATATTACTGCTTTTTCTTCAATTGAATTCTATACTTTAGAAATACCAATTATCCTTTTATTGAATCATCTTTGCCCACTCTAGTAGCTTTTCTCAATTGTTTTAACTTTTGTCATTTTTATTTGATTATTTCAAACTTCCTTCCATATCAACAATTCATTGTTCAGCTATGACTATTTTATTTCTGGCTCTTTCTCATTTTTTTGTTAGTGCTATAATGATACCTTGGTCCTCAGTTTGTTTCTTTGGTTCTCATTCCCCAGTTTCATTTCATTCTTTTGTTTTATCGTTTTATAAATACATGTTTTAGACTCAAAGCACTTGTGAAGAATTTCCTTTTTTTACTGTAGTTACATTTTTTTTCCCCGTCAGTTGAGTTCTTTGTCTGCTATATAGTCTTGTTTTACTTTAAAAAAAAAAAATCTATTTGTGAAGTTTTCTGGTCATTTTTTCATTTTACGAATACTTGGGCACCTCTGGTCAAACTGTTTTCCCTGATATAATATATAATATGGGTGCCTTTTCGGCCCTTTTCCACAGTATTTTTTTTTTTTTAAGATTTTTTTATTTTTTCCTTTCTCTCCCCAAAGCCCCCCAGTACATAGTTGTGTATTCTTCGTTGTGGGTTCTTCTAGTTGTGGCATGTGGGACGCTGCCTCAGCATGGTCTGATGAGCAGTGCCATGTCCGTGCGCAGGATTCGAACCAAGGAAACACTGGGCCGCCTGCAGCGGAGCGCGCGAACTTAACCACTCAGCCACGGGGCCAGCCCTCCACAGTATTTTTGAGCCCAGGTTTTTTTTTTTTTCACTGAGCTACAGTTTGAGGGCTGAGAATTTCAGGTTATACCCATTTTTTCTGTAGCCTGAGGACATGGAAGGTGAAGGAAAGAAGTATTCAGTCTAGGTAGGTTGTACTTGAGTTGCATGCTTGCTTTTAAAGTGTTGTTAAATATCCGTACTGAGAGTCACTCCATCTCACAGGTGAATCCCATTCTCCTGGATGTCTTTAAGGCATCTTTGTCTGTTCACCAGTTAAGTGTGGAGCCTCTGTCATCAGAGTCTGTCCTGTTATTCCATTCCCCAGCTGGAGAAGGAAAAGATTAGGATTATTAGTCTGTTTGCTTCTCTTCATATTTGGGGGTACTTGTGGGAGTTCTCAGGCTTTTTCTGTCACCAGTACAGTGAGGAAGAGGCCATATTGGGTTGGGAGCTTTGCCATGTTGTGAATGCCACTCTGCTCCAGAGCCTTTCCTGGGCCTCGACTTTGTGACATTTACAACATCTGTATGTGGCCCTTCCTTATTTGTTTGCTTCTGTGAGATTATGAGGGCATTTCTTTGACCGTTTATTTTACCTTCTCCAGTATTTGGAGGAAGATTCTACCAGGCGGCTTTCTTCTGCAGCTTTCTGACTGTTGCTTCTTTATGTTTGTCCCTGGCTTCTCTTTTTGTGTCCTAAATGTGGGTGCTCCCTGCGATGCTACCCTTTGCCATGTTTCCTTCTCTATTATTTATCACAGAAATTTATTCTGCTCCCCTGTTATCACACCTCTCTTTATTTATAGCTAACGATGACCTTAATCCTGAGCTCTGATTCTGGTTGTTTCTCAAAGGTGGCTAAACATTTTCACTTGTATTAGTTTGCTAGTGTTCCTGTAACAAAGTACCACAAACTGTTTTAAACAATAAAAATGGTTTAAACAGTAGAAATATATTGTCTCACAGTTATGGAGGCTAGAAGCTCAAAATTAAGGGGTTGGCAGGGCTCTTTCCTTCTGAAGGTGTGAGAGAAGGATCTGTTCCAGGCCTTTCTCCTTGGCTTATAGATGGTCATCTTCATGTTCATGCTACATTCTTATATGCATGTCTGTCTCCAAATTCCCCATTTTCTAAGGACGCCAGTCATATTGGATTAGGGCCCACCCTAATGACTTCATTTTATCTTGATTACCTCTGTATAGACCCTTACCCCAAATAATGTCATATTCTGAGGTACTAGGGCTTAGAACTTCAATATATCAATTTTAAGGGGACACAATTCAACCCATAACACTTGATTATTCACCTATGCCACAAATATTTTCTGCCACATGTCAGACAGTAGTCTAGGCACTGGGAACACAAAGATAATGAGGCTCAGTCTGTTCCCTCTTAATGAGTGGAAAGATAAGAATTAATAAACAGGCATTTGCGATACTGTGCAACAAGTACTATTATAGATGAGACAAATCATGATGAGACCACCTTAGTGGGGCACCTAATCCTGACTGATGCAATCAGGGATGACATCTCAGAAGAAGAGGTGCTTAATGCTGGATCCTTCCCAATAGGGTGCAATAATTGCATAATTGGTCTCTCTGCTTCCAAACTACACCCTCAGTCACCCAGCCCTGGACTCTATCACCCAATTAAACTTTCCAAGCATCATTTTGAGTTAAGACATTCCCTGGTTGAGAAACCTGTAATGACTCCTCATTGTCAACTGAAGGAAGTCCAAAATAATTCTTAAGCCTGACTTTTGGTTCCTCCACAATCAAGTACCACCATTGGAATCTACCTTTCCTGTCTTGATTTTTTCATTGTTCCCTTCTTTCACTCTGTACATTACCAAAACAGACTAAAAAATATTCTGTAAACACACTTGGTACTTTTCTCTAATTTCTTGAAGGCAAGGTTTTTGTTTTGTTTTCTACTATGTCACTGGCACTTAAAACAGTGCTTGGTGTATAACAGATGCTTAAGAATATTGGTTGAATAAGAAAATGAATGAATTTTCTCTTGAAGGTCCCTCTGCTTGTGATGCATGCCTCTCCCCCCCTGCAGTGCACACATTTTTGCCTATTGAAATCTCATTCTCAAGGCCCAGCTTACATGTCCTCTACCTCCATGATGCCTTTCTTCTGGGTCACATGTGCCAGGTGTGAACCTTCACTCCTAGAGGCTGTGGTATTCTATGTGAACTATTTGTGTGACCCCCACATTCTGCTTTGCATTTTAGATGTCTGTGTAGGTGTTTATTTTTCCTGCCAAATGAAAGTTGTTTGAATTCAGAGACCATATTTTATAAATAATATTGTATCCTGCTCAGCACTTTCTTGCACAATAACAGATGCTCAAAAAATACTTTTTGTTTAAAGAGGAAATGTATCAGGGGAGTATTGCATTCATTTGAAAAAACATGGAGAAGACCTAAGGGATGGAGCATTATGTCTGGCCCTATCGTCTTGCCTCGTTTTTCTGAGTTGACATGTTAAAGTTCATTCAGCAGATATGTAATGAGCACCTGTTCCTCTTAAGGCATTGTACTAGGACTTAGATTACAAATAGGAATTAAACTGCCCTTGAGGTACTTATCACTTCTTTTGACAGAAAAATGAGTCCCATTGGTCCCAGTGGTCACTTATCTGTTAGCCTGGTGGGTCCTACATATATGGTGTTATATTTTCTAGAGGCATCCTCCTGTCCCCTCCTACCCAGCACTGAGTTTTACACCTGTTGGTGATTTGAGCAGGTCCTTTATTTACCCTAGGGTTCTCTGACTCTTCTCTAAGTTTGCCTGGTCTCTCCAATTCTAGAATGCTGCATTGGGACCACAGACTTGGCAAGGATACTGGTTGCTGTGCTTAGCCCGGGAGGCCCTCTGTTATCACAAGAATAATAGTAAGCACAGTAAATAGCACATATAACATTGTGCTGTAGGTTTTACATGAATTTTATTTCCTAGTGGGGGCTGTTGCTTGTATCATTGGTTTCTAGGATTCCTTCGTTTCTAACAAGTTGTCATATTAACATGTTGAGGTTGTTAAGTGAACATCTGAACTAAGGATTGTCTGCTGCTTTGCTCAAACTCATGGGTCATGACTGTGCTGCAGAGCGTGAGCCAAACAGAAATGCAATCTGAATTAGTCGGGAGGGTCATGCATATATAGTGTTATATTTTCCAGAGGCGTCTAATTTTAATAGGTCCCTCTATTAGGGGAAAGCAAAGAAGTGAAAATCAAGATGAAATAATGGAATAGTAAGGAATGGAGGGGACGGTAAAGATATTTGTTTTGAGCTCCTGCTTGACATGGAAATTACAACTCTTAAACCTGATTGAAGGACAGTCCTGAGTCTATTCATATAAAGAAGGTGTTAATATGTACTACCATGTCATTGTTATTGGGGGATGGGAAACACTCATTTTATTTAGACATGCCAAAAACCAGTCAGAACAGCATAAGTTCATGGAAGTGGTATAACAACAATTACAAGTGTGAGTTCAATCCTATGCTGTGTTTATAGATTTATGGTGTATGTGTATCATTATTGAAACTGTAGCACAAGATAATTCTAAATAGCAGATATATAAAAGTCACTAGAAAGTCTTACAGTGCTGCAAAGCATGGTTAACTTATTAGTCATGTTTTGTTTAAAGAAAAAAAAAATCAAGATTAGGGGCTGGTCCGGTGGCACAGTGGTTAAGTTTGCACACTCTGCTTCAGCAGCCTGGAGTTTGCAGGTTTGGATCCCGGACATGGACCCAGCACCACTTGTCAAGCCATGCTGTGGCGGCATCCCACATAAAATAGAGGAAGATTGGCACAGATGTTAGCTCAGTGACAATCCTCCTCAAGCAAAAAGAGGAAGATTGGCACCAGATGTTAGCTCAGGGCCAATCTTCCCCTCATACACACACACACACGCACACACACACAAATCAAGAGTAGTTTATACTGAGCACATATCACCAGGATGAGCAGAGAGCATTAGATGGATGGGCTCGCTGTCAGAGCTTTAGTTCATATTTGAAATGTCACTGCAGGGTAATCTCAAGTCACAATTACAGTAGACCTTATTTCTCAAAGCTAACCCCTTCTTCCTTGTGGGCTAACCATTCTTCCCCCTTATTTCAGGCTTCTCCTTCCTCCCTGAAGCCATGTGCTTCCCCATGTGGCTGTGGGCTCAGGGTAAATACAACACTGATTATCCTCCAGACACCACTGAGGTCCCAATCCTTTATCAGTGCTTGGTTTGGATATTGGCATGTGATTCAGTTCTGGGAAGGGGCAATTAAGGGGCTTCTGGGGAGCATCCGGAAGGATTTTGAAGCTCCTAAAAAGAGATACAAAGAAAAGACCCTTTTCCACTGGATGAAGATGTATGGGAATGTGGTAATTGGGATGACTACTACTATCTTTCTCCACAAAAATGACGAAACAGAAACTAACCAACTCTGAAGAAATTTCCCTACCCTTGGACTTCTTTTTCTATGAGATAACTCATCTCCTTACTACTTAAGTCATTTTGAGTTGAATGTTCTGTTACTTGCAGACAAAAACATCTTCCCTGATACTTTAACATTCCCATTTGAAAAAAAGAAAGTTAGATATATAGTATCTTTATTTGATATTTGTCTTGATCAGTTTTGTTTGCCTAAAAGATAAAGCTTATGTTTTAATTTTCTGTAATTTACTAAGACCTAAGATGTAGCAATGATCTTCTCTTTCACGGTTGCTGGAGAACCTTACGCGTGTTTCATCCTGGAAATAGGTTAGTTTCTTTATATCTTGGGTGTATGTGCTGACTCAGAGATCTGCTCCCAGATTGCACATCTCTTACAGGTCGTTCTGAATCACCAGAGAACTCTTTTCCAGTATTGTTTGCACCTTCTCCTCCTCCCCTTCTTGACCCAGATCCTTGACATTTCCAGGTGACGTTCTTAACTGAATCCTTTGTCATGAATTTTGTGCGTGTTCCTTAAATTGTGGTATTGTCATGTCTGAGAATCGTTTATGCAGTTTTCAGAAGTTCCCAAACCTGGCTCATAATCAGAATCTTCCCAGACTTACTGACCGAATCCAAATCTCTCTCCAGGTGATTCTGATTATCAACCAGGTCTGGCAACCACTGATATAAGGGCTATCGAGGACAGAAAAATTGTACTGACCTGATCCCATACCTAAGATAAATGGGTTCAAACCTCGCTTGACAAGGTAAACAATGTAAGAACAAAATTTTATTTCTTTATAGCTTAATTTTTAATTTTCAATAAAGGTTTCTTTATTCTTTAGAGTGATGAGAACCTATTTCACTCAACTCGAATCTATGAGCACCCTTCTCCATCCCCCTGTCAGCAAGTTAGAAAAAGCTTATGTAACATCAAGTTAATTGAGAGGAGGAGCCCGTTAGTCCTCGACATCCTATGTCTACATTGCCATCCTGAGACATCCAGGGTCCCATCAGGTCTCTGGCCACTTGTCCCTGCAGGTCTGTGTTGTTGCTATCTGCATGACTCCTTCATTTTCTACAGCTCTTCTGCAGTACTTCCCTGCTTGTCAAGGGTGCTCAGATGTCTTTCTGCTGCTCTTGCACCACCTGGAACAAGAGAAACTCACCATGGCTGCCTAAGGCCCCACCAACCACCTGTTCCATCTCTACCCAGGCAACACAGCCTGACCCCTTCCGCTCTCTGTTGCCATAATCCTACCTGGCCCTTTGCCAGGGCTTATTGTCCCTTTCCCTGAGATCTGCACTGTAATTGCTTTCCCTCTGACTCTCCCCTCCCCCAATCCTGAAGCGTGCTCTTCTGTGCTTGGGAGGCATGGAAACCTCAGAGGTTTCCTCCCAAATCTCTTGTCTATGCCCTCTTCCTTCCGAGGGGAAACTCAAGTTTTTATACATATATATGAAACCTTAGGATGAAATGCAAGATCCTGTATGGTAGGTGTAACGAACATGTATTTTTGCTTTTGCAGTGTGTGTGCATGTGCCTGTGCATGTATTAGAATACAGACACATGTATATAGTAATTAACAAGATTGAAAATCTGTCATTGGAAATAATTTTTCACTAAGTTCATTTCATGTTCTAGATTCACATTCTTTTCATTGGAGTTTATAATAGGTGGTAAAGATAAAAAGGATTTAAACTAATATGCTGAAATGCACACATCTAAATGAGTGTTTTCTCCAAAACAGTCATCTCAGGCTCCTATACATTTATTCCACTAATATTGCCTTAGCCCTAATCATTTCTGGGTTTTTTTTCCTTTGGAACTGTCTTCATTTTACAAACCGTAAGTTGGAAATGTTAGTGGTGAATTATCATGAAACCCACTTCCGCTGCCCCCATTCCCATCCCACTTATCAAGATATAGCTCGGCTTGTCTATGTACCTTCAAAACCACTCTTAACTTATGGTTAGTTATGACCTTGATTTTTAGAAACGATAGACAAAGATTTTTCTCCCTTAATGCCATTTAAATGAAATTCCGAAAAACTCTATGTTGATTTGTGAAAGAAAAACTCAAAAATTGTTTTGAACAACAGCATCATTGAAGTCAATGTATAATTACAAAATGATTACTCTGAAGCAAACCACTCTTGTTTGGATGGATAAATGTTGGTAGTTTACTTTAAACCAGTGAGTTTCAACGGGGGATGACTTTGCCCCCACCCCCACCCCGGGGAACACTTGGCAGTTTCTGGTGACCTTTTTGGTTGTCTCAGCTGGGCAGGGGGAGTTCCTGGCATCTAGTGGGCAGAGGCCAGGCTTGGTGCTGCACATCCTACGGCGCTGAAGGCAGCCTCCACAACTAAGAATTATCTGGCCCCAAATTCAGTACTGCTGAGGTTGAAAAGTCCTAGTTTAAACAAACAAATGATTACTTGTAGTCATCCGTCACATTTTAATATGCTTAAAAGCTTCTGGTCCCCTCCCCCCAGCCTCAGTCTTACTAGATCATGCCATGGAGCCAACTCAAGCAGCCTCATCTTTCCGTCCAGCGCTCAGGCTCACAACCTCTTTGAGGCTTTGTTTCTGCCTTAAGTACAGAGGGTGGGGTGGGAGGGGGAAACCCGTTCCAGTGAGAAGAGAGGCAGCAGGAGAATACACAGGAAACACACAGATTGATGTTCAGGTGGAAGTTTCCCTGGCAATCTTTGAATTCTCCCTGAGAAATTTATTTATTCGCTCCGAGTTGTTTTTCCCACCCAAGCAGGCAGGGGCAGAGACTCCATCTGAACGTTGGTTTTCCAGAGTCGTAACCCAGAGAGAGGCTGACTGTGCGGTACCGTCACCTGGGAAGTTGTTTCATCGCCTCACAGGCTAAGGTTCCACCGCCCCGTTCTGCCTCACTGCTGAACTTCCCTTTAATGAGCCAAGGTTGGCTGCCTTTTCCTTTTGCTCTCCAACTCCACCCCACTCTCCTCCTTTGCTACACCGTCTGCATTTGAAGGCGAGTTTTCCTTATCTGTTCTCCGATGAGCAGTTATTATTTCTGTGGTTGATTTGCCCTGTCCCGCTCTCCTCCTTTTCTTTGTACAAGGGTAAAGTTTCAAACCACCACCCCAACATGAGGCCAGACATGGTTTTCCACAGGAAGGTCAGCTGTTTTGTTCTCACCCTGTGTCCTCAGCTCCACCAAAGACCTCTATCCCTATTATGGCGCCTTCCTGTGGCTCGTTAGAGTTTATATGTCCCTGAGCAGCATCTGGGGCTACCCAGATCTGTTCTTGCAGGTTTGTCCCTGATGTCTGATTTCCAAAGCAGAGATCAGTGGGGAGCCCAGAACCTCCCAAACATCAAAAGAGAAAGGGAAATCCATATGGCCCTTTTCTTGGATCATTGACATGCCCTAGGAAAGCCATATGATGACTCTACCTCTCCTTTCTCTCAGGGAGGGTGTCCCCCACATATTTTGCAGGGTTTGGGTAAATCTCTACATTTGGAAATGGTTAGCCATGGTTTTAGATTTCGGGATTCCTGACAGGTACTGCCTATCACAAGCAACTCTAAGGTCCCATCCCTATCTGAATGAACTCTAGCAAGAAGTTTTCCCAGATGAGTTCTGCCTTCTGATTCCTGTTGAGATAGTGTTGAGCAAATGGACAAAGTGATCAGATACCTTAAGCACATTCTCTGGGTTCTGGTGTTAGTGTCTCTGTGGCTGTGGATAGTCTCCAGGTAAGCTGCCCTTTGGGAAGGGCCTTCTCCTGTAGGCATCAAGCACACTTCTCACATTTGAACTTGACTTTTTTTTTTTTTTTTTTTAAAGATTTTATTTTTTCCTTTTTCTCCCCAAAGCCCCCCGGTACATAGTTGTGTATTCTTCGTTGTGGGTTCTTCTAGTTGTGGTATGTGGGACGCTGCCTCAGCGTGGTCTGACGAGCAGTGCCATGTCCGCGCCCAGGATTCGAACCAACGAAACACTGGGCCGCCTGCAGTGGAGTGCGCGAACTTAACCACTCGGCCACGGGGCCAGCCCCGACTTTTTTTTTTTTTAAAGAAAGCACCTGAGCTAACAACTGTTGCTAATCTTCTTCATTTTTTTTTCCTTCTTCTCCCCAAAGCCCCCGCAGTACATAGTTGTATATTCCAGTTATAGGTCCTTCTGGCTGTACTATGTGTGACACCGCCTCAGCATGGCCTGATGAGCGGTGCCATGTCCACGCCAAGGATCCGAACTGGCGAAACCCCGGGCCACCAAAGCAGAGTGCACGAACTTAACCGCTTGGCCATGGGGCTGGCCCTGAACTTGACATTTTTAATGTAGGTCTACAGAAGCTAGTCTGGGCAGATTAAGTCCCTTCTTTACCAAATGCCCTGTTCACTGTGTGATACTGTCAAAAACAAGAAGCAGAATCCATGGGTCACTTGCAGGTGCTGGGCAATGGAATACCAGCGCGAGTCCCCCATCAACAAGCTCCTGTTTACTTTAATCTTGCCACATATTTTTTGAGGCCTTTGGAGGCAAGTTGAGCTCTGACAGGGAACTTTTTCCTCTTCCCTTATAGCACCTCCCTTGTCTCTTCCACCCTTAGTGGAGGTATGGTGATTTGTTTACTGTTTTTGAGTTTTAAGTCTCTGTTTCACATATATGACAGCCCTGACTTTTCTGGCATTCCAGTCCTGAAATTTTATGCCATTCAGTATTTTAACTTGTTTATTAAGGTCCCAGTTCTGTGATCAGCTAGAAGATGTCTCTAGACTTTCATCACATAGAACAAGCTTCTTCCCACTTCTATGTACCATTGTTTAGTAATCAAGAGTCCATGTTAAATCATGGTAAAGGTGGGGGAGATGCCTGGCTCTAGTCCAGGGGTAGCACTATATTTGAGGGACAACCCAGGATGCTCCAAATTCAGTTGTTAACAATTTCCTAGACCAATCCCTGCAATGTAATATTGGCATCCAATCCATCACTGTCCCAGCTTGTAAGGAAATTCTGAGTTGTTTGTGTTCAGTACCAACAAGGTAAAGGGATCAGGTTTTCTTTTCAGGCCCCATCCCCACATAATTATGCACGTTCCTTCTCTTCTGGTGGACCCACAAGTGTTAAAGACTGTTGGATAGCAGGTTATCTACAAGCAAAGGATCAGTGAGAGAGTCCACACTCCAGAAAGCTTGGGCTAATGGCTCCCTTTCCTGCTTCTCCAGTCCCCCTTCTCTTTCAATTGCTCTTCTGATTACCTTCCTCCTCTTCCTTCATCTCAGTCTTGTGTGGTCTTTGGAATTAGAGAAACCAGCTCTGTTTGCTGCCTGAGAATATTTCTGGCATGCATTAGACTGTGGTTTCTTTGAGTCTTTGTGTTTTGGTGATGAGGGCTGGGGAGAGGAAAGTGGTGGAATGAGTGAAAAAAGAGGAGGTGGGAACTGCCCAGAAAACAGAATAATACTTTGGAATGTAACCCCACCATGTGCCATATAGAATTAGACTCTTTCGCTCTGATTCTGAATAATTCAAACAGCATTATTTTGGACGATTAATTATGAGAATAATGGCTTGATGTCTGTTATATCAGTGGTTAAGGTGAGTGGGGAAGTATCTTTTATCATCGTCTAAAACACTCATGCCAGAACAGATGGAAAACATCACGGGAAGAGTCATGTGTAATCTTGACATACCAGCTCTTAAAATGAAAGTAGTAGTATTTTCTCTTCGTTTGTTCCATAAGCTGCCATTCAGCTGTACTTGATAGTGAGTTTGGCAAGATGTTTCCCAATTAAATTAGTACAACTTATCTCTACAGATGACAATATCTGACTTTGATTGAATGTTTATTCTTTATCAGATTCTGGGCTCTAAACTATACAAACATATATTACCTCACATGGTCCTCGAAACAACTCTGTGAGTTAGTTTATTTTTACCTTGGTAGGGTGTAGAATCGCCATTTTACAGACAGGAAGTTGAGCTTTAATTTTGCCCAGGGTCACACAGCTATTAAGTGGTGGGATTCAGACCAAGGTCTTTGTGACTCCAGAGCCCCTGCTTTTACGCCCACATCACACCTTCATTATGGAAATGATCCACAGGAAAACAAGAGTTCGGGCTGGCTCTGCAGGACCCTGGCATCACCACAGCCAACCTGCAGTCTGAATGCAGCTTGAGGACTCTGGATGTATCAGATCAGAGGCATGCTGAGCTGCCTCCCTGGACTTGGAGAGATCCTCTGGAGGGGATGGGCCCTTGAGGAATGAAGATAAATCCCTCTTTTGTGTGTGTGTGCATTTGTGTATGGGGTTTAAATAGGAATGTCCCAGCAAAGATGTAACTGATCCCATTTTTTTTCCTTTAAAATATTTTAATTCTTTTTGGATAGGTAATATAGTCACATGAGTCAAAAACCAAACATTATAAGGTCTTCCTTCCACCCCTTCAGCCCAGTGTGTACCCCATTCCCTTTCCCATGGATATCTTTTCAGAGTTCCTTTTATGCTGATGCTAATATAAATGAATGTAAATGTATATTCTTACTCCTTTCATTCTTTTCTATATAAAGGCAGTCATTTTAAAATTCTGTACCTTCCTGCACTTTTTTCACATAAGGATTTATCTTGGATATCTTTCCATATCAACACATGGGGAGCTTCCTTATTCTTATTTACAATGGCGTAATATTTCATGGTGTTAGATGTGTTATCATTTATTAACCACACTCCTTTTAATGGACATTTGGTTGTTTCCAGGCTTTCTTCTTACTGATTCAATGAAAACCTTGAGTATATGTCATTCTGCATATGTGCATGTATATCTACAGGATAAGTTTCTGAAAGTAGGATTGCTGGGTTAAAAAATATGCATTTACAATTTTTACTGATAATGCCTAATTGCCCTCACTAAGGGTTATACTACTTTGTACTCCCACCAGCAATATATGAGTTTCCCATAGTCCTGCCAACAGAGGTAACACATTTTGGGATTTTGTCCCATCTGATGATAAAAATGTTTGGACTTTGGCCCATCTAATGTAAAAAAATTGTATATTTCTTACTATGATTAAAGTTAAGCAACTTTTCATGCTGAAGATTCATTTGTATATCCTATTCTGTGAAACTTTCCCATTTTTTCTTGGTTTATACATCTTTTTAACAATTTCTTGGAACTCTTTATTTGTTAGAGAGAGTAGTCTATGATATGAATTGAACTTTTCTTTTCCTGTTTGTTATGTGGCTTTTTACTTTCTTCTTCTTATGGTCAAATTTGTTAGTCTTCTCTTATGTCTTATAGATTTTAAATCAAAGTTAGAAAGTCCTTTCCAACTTCAAAGTTATAAAAGTGTTCTCCCTACTGTAATCTAGTACTTTCATGATACTAGTTTTCTTATTTAAATCTTTGATCTAATTGGAGTTTATCCATGTTTGGATCCAACTTTTTTTTTTTCAGATGTACCCACCATTTATTGAATAACTGCTGGTAATTCAGTGCCCACTGGTTTGAGTTTCCACCTTTATCAAATACCATATATATATATATGATATGGTATACATATGGTATATGATGTATATATGATGATATATATATATGAGATATATATATATATATGAGCAACGTCAGCATTGTGGCAGAGTGAGCTCTTCCCTTGGACTCTCCCCTCTAAGATACAACCAAAAGGACATTCATACACCAACAGAGGACATATACACATCACAAAAGATGTCTGGGAGACTCACAGCCATATGCCTGAAAATGGTGGGGCTGGATCCTCTGGAGGAAGTGGAAGGTGATCCACAGGAGCTCTGTGGAGAGAGACAAGCTGCGGCAATGGGAAGTGCACAGGTGAAAAGGGTGCCCTGTCCCCACCTGGTACTCCAGCCCCAGAATTGTCCGGAGCATGGTGTGGTGAGCATAACAGTGGTGGCGGGGAAAGTATGCAGGTGAGGGAGGTGCCCCATCCCTTGCCAGCACTCCAGCCCCAGGATCATCCAGAGCACTGTGCAGAGAGCTTGGCAGTGGTGGCGGGGAAAGGGAAAGTGCACCGTCCTGCAATGGCCCAGAGCTCTGTACAGAGAGACAAGCAGAGGCTAGGGGAAGCACTGGGGAAGGAGAGTACCCCTCCCCCTGCCCGGTGCTCCAGATCTGCCATAGATCAGTTGCTCAGAGAGAAAAGCAGTCAGTGGCTGGAGCTGGGGAGCCCCTGCTCGTGAGGAGCCCAGAATACACAGCCCCTGATCCCCATCGTGTGGAGGTAGATGGCAGCTGTGACCAGATAAGGGCACCATGAGGAAGCAAAAATCTACTCCATCAAGCCGTATAAGTAGGTATATTAAAGCTCTAGACCAGAAGGAAAGAGACAAGTACTCAGAAACCAACCCTGAAGGAACAGAAATCCATAACCTAGATGACAAAGAATTCAAATAGCTATCATTAAAAAACTCAACAATTTACAAGATAACACAGACAAATTAACAAATTCAGGAGCTTGAAATCAACAATACAAAGAGACTAGGCACCCCTGTGTTCATTGCAGCATTATTCACGATAGCCAAGACGTGGAAGCAACCCAAGTGCCCAACGACAGATGACTGAATAAAGAAGATGTGGTATACATATACAATGGAATACTACTCAGCCATAAAAAAAGACATAATCGTCCCATTTGCGACCACATGGATGGACCATGAAGGCATCATGTTAAGTGCAATAAGCCAGACAGAGAAAGACAAGCACCATATGATTTCACTCATATGTGAAATATAAACAAACTTACAGACAAAGAGAACAATTTAGTGGTTACCAGGAGGAAGAGGAGGGGAGGGTAGGCACAAGGGGTGCAAGGGCACATTTATATGGTGTTTGACAAATATTAATGCACAACTGAAATTTCACAATTTTACAAACTATTCAGACCACAGTAAAGAAAAATTTTTTTAAAGAAAAATATATACATATTTAAATGGTTTTATTTTAGAATGCTAGAAGAAAGTCTGAATTTTCCTGTTACTGACCTTAGGGTTTCTTTCTTGTTGTGGTAAAATTTACCATTTTGACTGTTTTTAAGTGTACAGTTCAGTGGCATTAAGTACGTTTGTGTTATTGTGCAACTGTCACCACTGTCCATTCCCAGAGCTTTTTCATCATGCCACCGTATGAGTTGGGAATCAATATACTATTCATTTTATGACACACTATCCATTTGTAAGGTGTATGCTGATTTCGGAGATGTGAAAATGTAGGAAAGGGTACATCTTAGAATTTATGAAATGCAGTTCTAAATTCCCAAATGTAGTTGGTGTATTTCTGGACATTCCGTTCTGTCCCCTTGGTTTGCCTCTTTCTGTGCCAGCGGCACACTGTTTTAATTATTCTAGATTTAGAATATCTTTTAAGTTATAATGGAGCTAGTTTCCCCTCACCGATCATTTTCAGAAGACTGCTTTTTGTAACTGTTCTTGTCTACCTGTTCAGAAAATCTAGGCAACTTCTCCTTGGATCTTGTACATCTTCTTTGCCTCCCTCTTTCTACCTCTGTTCCACTTAAATTGTAAACACTTGAGTATAGAACACCTTATTATACCTGAAGATCAGCTGTAAGTCTGGATCAGAGGAGCTTCTTTGAAACTTTGTGTATCTTCTCGATGTTCTTTATCTGGGTTTTAGCATTGCTATGGGAGGTGCAGTCCATTCCTGATGTGTGGTGTTGCCATAAAAGAGATGCTCCTGTATGTTCCTGAAATCATTTACTCCTTTTGTATCTTGTACATAGAATGTCAGCCTTTAGAGTGAAGTAAGCATCGTCCTGATAATGCCAAAAAATCTTAAATGTTTGCAGCTGCATCAGGGTTTAATGTATTTCACTAATGCATTTACCCTCAATAAGTTTATTGTTTTGCCAGTTATTCCTATTAAATTTTTAGCATTTTAAATATTGTGTTGCTATAAACTTGGCTTTATTTGCATTTATAGATCATAAACACATTTCTTTTTTGTTTTCCTGAAGAATCCATTTTAAGAGCCAGTAAATCCTGTGGAAAATGGCCTTTAGTGATCTTACGTCGAGGACCATGCGTCTTTATGATAATTGGATCAAACATGCTGGTAAGTAACCAAATTTCCTAATTGAGCCTCATTCTTTCTTTTTTATGTCAGATTTCCATATTTAATAGCATTTCATTGGAACGGAATGAGAGACTTTGCAGCTTAATACTTCCTCAAAGACACCCCAAATATTGATTTTTATTACTAGTTAGTGAAGAGGAAGTACAAGGGTTTCATTACAGACATGTCCAAAGACAGAGCTACACAGATGTCCAGTGCGATGTTTATAACAGTGAAAATAGCTTTAGTATCTAGTGAAGGGAATTGGTTAATAAATGATGGTGCATTCCAACTCGGGAGCCACTAAAAGTGATTTTGGAGGCACAGTGCTCCTTGGCTGTTTTCTGCCCTAATGCTCCTAAGGGAAATAACAGTTTCTGCCCACAGTGGCTCCCCCCATGGTGCTTCTTGATGGGAAGAGCTGCATCCCCCAGGGGTGTATCAGAAGGGGCAAGGAGCGTTTCCTAGGGTAACCCCTGAGTAATTCTGAAATGCCTGCCTTCTCCCCTTGCCCATTAAAAAAAAAATCAATGTTTTAGAAGAACATTTAATACTGTAGCAGGAAGTTTAAAATACATAAAATGAAAGCAGGTTATAAAACACCACATGTATTTCTTCTGTGAGGGTTACCAGTTATCTCTGGGTGGTAGGATTATGGGTAATTTCTGTTTACTTATCTATGTCTGTCTAGATTTTTTAAAACCACTAAATGTATGTTGCTTTTATAACTATTACAACACTTTTAAAATATAACAAAGGTAAAAATTTTTTAAATAGGGAATCAGAGCATTTTAGAGCTGAGATGGACCTAGATATCATCAAAGCTAACACCTCATTTTAGAGTTAAAGAAAATGAGGCCCAGAGATGTGGCCTTCCCAACATCATGGTTAGTTCTTGGCAGAAAAGACTAAAACCTATGTTTTCTGATTAGTATTCTGGTATTTCGCATTTGAATTATTTTACGCATATCCACCACCATCACAACTTTAGATTAGTTCTTCCTTATCAACAAGAAATGGCAGGGGGCAGGCCCCTGTGGCCGAGTGGTTAAGTTCATGCACTCTGCTTTGGCAGCCCAGGGTTTCACTGATTTGGATCTTGGGCGTGGACATGGTGCCACTCATCAGGCCATGCTGAGGCGGTGTCTCACATGTCACGGCTGGAGGGACCCACAAATAAAAAAAAAATACACAACTATGTACCGGGGGGTTTTAGGGAGAAAAACGGAAAAATAAAATCTAAAAAAAAAAAGGAAATTGCATGTTCACCAAATTCAGGAGGAAAAAGTGCCATCTTTTAGCACCTACCACAATTGAAATTATATTCCAATTTACATTGATTTTTTTGCGAAGATACACTGTTTCATGGTTGCCATCTTTCTCAGTAGACTGCTAGAGACCACTGTGATTTCACTAAAAAAAGTCCCGGCAGTTTTGCCCCTGAAGAATGCCAAGGATCTAAAAGAGATCTTGTAAATAGAGAAGCTGCGCTCTGCTAGGGGAATAAGGGAGAGTGACTATTTCCATATTTTCTTCTTAGTTTTCAACTTAATGTAATGATGCAGAGAACATATAGGTTTCTTTAGAGGTCATCCGTCTCTGAAGGTTTACCGTAGTTCTCATAAATTCAGTATTTAATTTAAATACTATACTTTTTGTTTTGTTCTAAAGTTTTTTTTTTTTTTTTGAGGAAGATTAGCCCTGAGCTAATATCTGCTGCCAATCCTTCTCTTTTTGCTGAGGAAGACTGGCGCTGAGCTAACATCCGTGCCCATCTTCCTCTATGTTATATGTGGGACGCCTACCACAGCATGGCTTGCCAAGTGGTGCCATGTCTGCACTGGATCCGAACCAGCGAACCTTGGGCCGCTGAAGTGGAACATGCGCACTTAACTGCTGCGCCACCAGGCTGGCCCCTGTTCTAATGGTTTTTATTTTTATTTTTTCAGATACTAATATTTTAATTGCTTTTCAAAGTAGATATGTACCTTGCTACCTGAACTCTCATGATTTGAACTCGGGAACCAAGCCAAATAGAACAGATCCCTTGCTATCCAGCACTTGCTGCTCACTATCTCAAATGCAGGAACCCAAGAGATAATCAATATCCTAACTCAAGAGCCAAATAGAGTTAGATGATGATGAGTATTTGCATAGTGCTGGAAGTCAAAAGTGTTTTAAAATGAACTACTTCTGAATTCCACTTCCACTTTTATTCATGAGTCAACTCTACTTTTTATGAGGAATACTTACATTGAAAAGCTGAGTAATATTAGGTCAGAAAAAGGAATGACAAAGGAGTGGAGGTGATTAGAGAGACACAAGACGAGCCCTGGAAACAGCATTGCAAACAGTGCAAGGAAGAGGCCAGGAAGAGGCAGGGAATACTACCTGTCTGAGTTTGTTAATTTGAAGTCTTGAGAGAGGAGGGTGGGTATGGGGATGTGTGACGAGAAGACCTAGATTTACGTTCTGATTCTCCTGTGGACCAGCTATGTGATCTTGAACAAGTTATTTATTGTCCGCAAGTCTCAGTTTCTTTGTTAGCAAAACAGAGATGAGAATGATACCTACCAGCTGCCAGATAATATGCGTGGAAGTGCTCTGTTATTTGGGAAGTATCCCAACACAAATGGTGGTGGTGGTGCTGGTTACAGATGATTGATAGAGCATTTTTGTTTTTAAATACTTTTAATAAAGCATATCACTTTTTAAAGAAGTTTCTTCACATATTTTTTCCTGTCAGGACCTTGAAGGGTTAAATGTTCTGTGTTGAGATTTAAGAGAACACTATCAGATGTAACAGGAGAGGGTTTTGCTTCTGCTTAGTGTGGTATTGATCTCTGAGAGCCCTTAGGAATCATTTCTGGCCGTCTTGGTCCAGTTTTACTTTGCTTACCCTGGGAAGGTCAGAGCCCATGACCAAGGGCCAAGAATTTCAAGTGTATTCTTGGCTTTGGCTCTAATCCTGAGTAGCCTTCAGGAAACTTAGTGATATTCGTTGGTTTTCTGATTGCCAGAGAAGTGGTGGTCATGCCTAGTTGTTTCATGTGGAAAATTCCACACCTAGAGAATTTAAAAATGGTTTAATTAATACTTAAGCTATAAGAGGATTTATTATGATTCTTAGATATGAAATGTCAAATTTTGAAATAATGCTATAGTAGCATTTTGGGCTATAGAGAAATGAAAACATTTTTAATGTTTAAAAAGCACCTTTCCTTGTGTTTGGATAGTAATAATAACTTTTCAGACTTAGTTGTGATCTTTTTGCAAGAAGATGGAGTCTGTAAGACTGCTGCCATTTTGAACCTTTAGTACTACACAGGGTGCTAGAGGTACACCTTGGCTTTTCCTTATAGCTTCTTCATCTTATTGGTAATTGGAATTTCAGAGAGAGCTCTTTGAGCTAGTACATGCTACTTCCAAAGAGAACACTCTCTTACAAGGAGTTGATGGAAAAGCTCCTTAATGTTCTATATATGTGGCACTTGTGCTTCGCCTGTACTTTCTCTCTGGAACACTCTTAGAGAAGATTTATCAGGCTAATAATGTCAGAACTTTGATAATCACTGGGGTATGGACTCTCAGACACCTTTCCTTCCCATCCTCTGCTTTCATCTCGGCTCTACTCATGACACTTAAACCCAACTCTGATGACCAAAATAGAAGGTGCATCATCAGCCTTTTGTCTCTGGGGAAAACAGGGCTCACCTCACCCCTGAACCTTTTGTAGTTTGTGGAATCACAGACTGAGTCCAAATTAACTTTAAATATTGCCAAGCAGTCCCCTCTACAATCTCCCTATCAAGTTACCATCCATTTCTGAATTGTAGATTTCTCATCATGGGGATGCCACTACCTCACATGGAAATGGGCTCTCTGTTCAGAAAGGTGTAACTGTTGCTGAGAGAAGGAAGGAAAAATGAACAGTTGTCAGAGTCACGAACATTGTATTGAAGACTTCGAGTTTTATTTGGTCAGTAGAGATAGCTGATTTCAGCAGAGGAAGAATCTGAGCAGACCTGTACCTTTAGAAAGTGAGTTTCGCTGTTGTGTGGAAGACAGGATGTAGCAGATTGGATCAGGAGGCAGGGAAAACACATGAAAGACCACTGCAGAGCACCTGGTGAGGGATGCTGAGGCCCTGAAGGGAGGTGAAAGAAGCACACCGAACCCCTGGATCTCAGCTCTGACTGTTCATTGTGGTCAGGCAGCTTTTTTTTAAATATGTGATATCGAACCTGAAGTGAGTTTGCTCAGCCGTTGCACAGCAAGCCAATCTCTGACACCAGCTGTCGTGGAAGAAAGTAGGAATTTTATTATTGCACAGCACTGAGCAAGGAGATAAGGCAGCTAACGCTGAAATCCAAACTCCCCAAAAAGCTAAAAGGAAGG